>NC_090872.1:36634092-36649092 GCF_036669935.1 Montipora foliosa
TCAACCAGACGAAAATCAATCCCACTTATGAAAGGAAAAAAATATATGTAAATATATGTTCCAAAAGAAAAGATGTTTGACTCGTAAATAAAAAATGAAAGAATGAAATACACACATATGTCAATAATAAAGAAACCGCACTGTGAAATGAAAGAGAAAACAAAGGACGATTGACAAATGGCACCGTGGGAGGCAGCCTGGTGCTGAACCACGTCCAAGTTTACGTCCGTTCCGGATAAAATCGAAACTGTCTTATGGGTGCTTTGGGGTCCATAGGCATACGTAGTGATGGGGAGGGCTTCACCGCCTCAAGGAATCCTCGGGTACGGTCCTGATTCATGTGATGGGTATCTTGGTTCAGTCCCCATTGTCCACGCATCCATTGCACAAAATGGTAACAGTCTACAAGAGAGCAATGATGATGCATAGGATCTTTGTGATGGCCGTAGGAAGCGATGGAGGTGAGGCGTGGCAGGTCATCAAATTTCAGACAGCCCAAAGGTTCTAAGTCAATGATGGGAACACACCACGTGGTGAGCCATTACCATTCGATCATCCCTCCTTTGAAAGTCCCAAAGGACGGTCGGGGGTTTTGTGACCTTTGTATAAATGTTGGACATCCTCAGTTACCTCCCCCTGTTAAAGAAATTTGCGTCCCATAAAAAAGCCTTCAAGATCGATCACCAAACACACTTTATCTAAGAGGCATGTCCTCGTTGTCATTCTCGTATTGATAGGGTGGATAGTACAATGTGGGGGGAGTCATTCCCCGTTGTCTTTGCAGGCATCATCATCTTGGAGGAGCAAGCTGGAGTTGTCTGCATCGGGGAACCGGTAACAGATGAGTAGACACTCGCCGCAGCCATATGCCATATGCCCCTTTCATGAATCTCTGCTGGGCGAGGAACTGACATAAGTGTATTGCAAGGAGCATGATGAGCTGTGTCCGTTTTGGGTGGTGGGTGTCGAGCGTGCCTCCTGGATGAACGAAGTGCCATACCAGCTTCACCCTGACGTCAAATGTGGACCATGGCATTGTTTTTGCGGAGCCAAGACCAAACTCGTAAGGACTGCCAACCCGTACTACACCAACGTAGGGAGCTTCTTCTTTTGGTGTGCCAACATCTTCTTAGTGTGCCGACAGAGCCTACTGTGTTGGTTTTTCCAATGGCTGGATCAATTCTGGTCTGCTGAGATTGCAGAGTGGCAAGACAAGGATGACATGATTTACAAGGCAAATTTATCATGGACCGAAGAGGAACCCAAGGAGAACCCAATCGCGTTGGCTGGCCCAGGCAGAGCAAGAGCTGGACCAAAGCTGGAGCCAACCCATAAGAAACACTGGCGTGAACAGGAACAGTTAGAGTGATCAGAGTGCGGACATGTCCAATTACGCCAGGACTGTTACGTTCATGTTTTTTGAAACTCAAATGTCACGACCTTCAGTTGTTTAAGGTATGAATAAAATGTTGCACCTAAAGTCTGCATGTCTTTAGTCTAGTATGTTGTGCATGGAACTCCAACATCGTCTGGTGAGGGCCGCCTTGGGATGTTATGCCCATCTACCTCCCTTATCGCAAATTCGGACGAGTCCGTTGGATGCTGATCACTTGGTTGTATCGTGAATTGATGAACGTCCTACGAGGAGAGTCGGATCAATGGGATGGATTGCCCACCAAAGAACCCATCCATACCCTAGTGGTGTTTGAGGCCATGAACGAAGGGATTGTGTACTGGTGGGGTCATTTTGTCGTCTATGTCGACGGATTGACAACGTCGCTCAGACCTGAATGCACTTATGCGTGGCAAACCCTTAAAACGCGTGCCAACCATTCCAGATTTGATGACGCGTGGGGTCGTCACCAAAACATGTCAAAAGGTAAACGCCGCCGTACTGCCGCCGCCCCTGTCATGAGTGAGAACATGGATCTTCAGATGCCAGGTTTGTTCGATGGTGTAGCCTGGTACGCCCAGGCCCAAGGGTTGATGAAGCCCAATGGGAATTGCAAGGGGAATTGGCGTACATGCTTCATTGCCCCGTCTGATGATGGTTCGAGATGCTCCCGGTCTTGGCGTTTCCCAAGGACGAGCAATGGCAAGCTGACCTGGTGGAGGGAGATGCAACCTCTGAAACGATGGAATGGAGACCATCAATACCTCTTGACAGCCCACTGACCAGATCGCTTAAAGAGAACCCCAAGTTAACGATGAAGGACGTCGATACTTTTGTTAAGGTTAATAAAGCACCACACAGTGGTATTGTTAAAGGCTACAAGTTTTTCTGTGAAGGATTTATTAAAGATTATGAAGGTAAGCTTAGGCTTAAATGTAAAGCTTAAGTTTAGTTGACGTCCTTTCTGCTAATGAATTTAGACAATGACCATCATCTCTTATTTTCAAGTCGGAAAAAGGGAAGAAGAGAAAACTGTCTTTATCAGGGCAAGATGTTTCAAATCATTTAAGAAAAACGAAGATCCGCATCACTTGCAGGTTAGTTTCATGATAATTATGACAAGTTAAAAGCTCGTGGATTTGAGGTTGCCAGTTTACTGAATGAGTGTTTTAAGAAACTTTTCTTTTTTTTAAGATTACGTGTGGAAAGGAAAACGTGCAGGAGCATTATTATTCATGCAAGGCTGGACAGGAAATATGCAACCACAAGGTGGCTTTGATGTACCAGGCAGCCCATTACAGCCTCCTCAAAATTGATGCTGTTCTAGAAGTTCCATCCAAGACATCTATGCCACAGGAATGGCACAGGCCCCAGTCAGCTGGAATGCACCCAGAGGCTGTTGATAACTTAATTATTAGGAAACCTGAGTTAAAACCAGAAGGGGACCCCAAATGCAAGAGGTGTGCCATAGATGGTGTAGAAAGCAATTTGTATAATCCCACACAAAACTATCCCAATAGTAACTTTTTCAGTATATTTCAAGCAAAAGCCAAAACTGACTAAACGAAACACAGTTTGGCACATTATTTTGCGAGAGTGAAATGGAGTACATTGAATGCAGTTATGGCACTGTTCCTATGTAGTGACTTACCAACAACCTATTATTAATAAAAACAGTACGTTTTTATCCATAGATCAGAGGCATAGGAAACCTACCCAACCAGCAAAGATACTTGACCCCATATACAGTCATGTTCTTTCCCGCTCACATTCTAATGTTCTTGATTCACTGGGAATTTCAGCAGAACAGGCTTCCATCACTGAGCAGGAAGCAAGGGATCAATCTCAAAATCCATGGCATGAGCTGAGAAAGCGACGGCTTACTGCCTCAAAATTTAAACAAGTTTGTTCCAGGAAAAGTGATTTTGAGGGATTAGTGAGTCAACTTAAAAAGAAACCAATTCAGACTACTGCCATGAAGTATGGCCTGGAACATGAAACTGATGCAGAACAGTTCTATGGCAACACCCGGTTTGTTAATGTTTATCGAACAGGATTTGTAATCAATTCAGGATGCCCTTATCTAGGAGCAAGCCCAGATTTTCTTGTCTATGACCCATCACGCAATGAGGTATTTGGGTTGCTGGAAATAAAGTGTCTCCACTGTGATTCACGTAAAGATGCCATATGTCTGAAGGTTATTAATGGTCAGCTCACACTAAAGAAAACTCATGAGTATTATTTGCAGGTTATGGGGCAAATGGCAATCACGGGGCTAAAACGGTGTGATTTTATGGTATTCTGCAAGAGTGATTGGCTCATTGAGACAATCTTCTTCGATGAAGAGTTTTTTATTGATATATACAGCAAGCTGACTTTATTTTTTTTTCAACTATTTTCTCCCTTCATTGTAATGCTAGTCT
Source organism: Montipora foliosa (assembly GCF_036669935.1). Taxonomy (NCBI): domain Eukaryota; kingdom Metazoa; phylum Cnidaria; class Anthozoa; order Scleractinia; family Acroporidae; genus Montipora; species Montipora foliosa. The sequence goes on from NC_090872.1 coordinate 36,637,909, forward strand.
TCATTTGCAACACAATGCCAAAGATAGCTATCAGGCAAAAGAAAAGCCCACTATACTCCGGGCATTAAGATCAAGTCCTTCTTGAAACCGGTTTCATTTACGTTTATAATAAGCATTCTCAGATGGATGCTTGGATTTAACACTTCAATGAAAATAGGGTAGTCACATTTTGCTAAAGTTATAGAGAAACTTTCACTCATAAATTGAGAGGTACATGTACCACGCCAAGATACTTATCCTCTCACTGTTATTTTAAAATAAACGTCCTTTGAAGTTTGACGGCATACAACAAACAGACCATATTTGATTAATTGATGATGCTAATGAGAGAGGAATTACAACATCAAATAAATGGTTTTCCTTAACTCTACCAATTGCTCTCTCTACGTTCATCCTTAGCTTTGCTATTCTTTGTGTCATTTCAGCAATTTCCTAGGTGAATTGAACCTTTTCACTCAAAAATGGTGGAATATTGAGAGAACAGTTTAAAGGCGATAAGAGGTCTTCAATAGTGAAGCCTTTGTCTGCCATAACCCCATTACCATCCTCTAACAGGCCTAAAATTCCACAACTTTTCACTGTCTCGTTCTAACGATCCGATCTCTTCTCGTTCTAACGATCCACTCTGCTCTTCTTTTTGGCGCTCTGGGAAAGCAATGGAAGGCCAGACCCTTGTTGTACCTCGAATCATTTGCACACAATGGCACACAAGAGTGTGAGGCAGCCATATTGAACGTTTTTGAGTTGATAACCTCGCTTTCAATCAGAGATGGCGGAGGCACGAGAAGAGAGAATTGATTACTCCAAGGCCAAGAATTTGGAAGCCAAGTAGAAGGCTGACAACAAGATGATCCGAGCCATCAGCAACCTCCCGGGGAAGAAAAGGCTCATGGAAAACGTGGTCAAAAAGACCATAAAAGCCAAATGCAAACTCAACGTGTAACGTTTCTTTATGGTTAACATTAAAAACCACTGAAAAAGCTGTCACATGTCCTTGTACCAAGTATCATGTCCGCCATGCAAAATCCAGGCCTGCCTTCGTGTTCCCCCTTGTCTTGGATCTTCTAACTTGCACCTAACCAAAATACAAATTACCGTCTGCAAGCAGGCTGGTACGGCGTTTCAGCATAGGAATCGTCCATCATGATTGCTGTAAACAGAAATGAGAATTTGACACCTTTGACAGTCAAAGGTTCTTTATCAGTGAGTGGTGCCAGCAGAACTCTTTCAACTAATTACCGGTCAATGGGGACTATAAATAGAAGGAATACTCCTCCATCCCCTAAGTCTGCCCGATGAGGACTATACAAAGAAGGGATAACCCTCCCTCTCCTGAGAGGATGGTCACATGGATCAATGGGGACTACAATGACACGTCAAGGAGGACTATAAAAACAGCATACCCCCATCTGACGATGGTTGTATGACACGTGGAGGAGGACTATAAGAAACAGGAAGCAAGATGGTCACCCCACTTTCCTATCACATGGAAAGGCCCTTCAAGGTCAGTACTTTTTCGATCATGTGTTCCCTTGAACCTTATAAAAGTGTAGGAACCAGTGGATTATCTTTAGAGGAGCAATAGGTACTTTTGCCCGAACAAGGCAAAGCCTTTGCTCATGAAAACACTCCCTCTTTTTTTGAGGATGACAACCAGCAGTCTGGAGGTGGAGGAGGTAATTTTCGTTTTCGTGGAACAGGTTGGTACAGCAGGAGATTTTGGACTCACAGTGCGCCCTCGCTCAAGGATTACATGGTGCTATGGAAACCTTGTTGGACAATGCCACCATCCACGATCATGATCACGTGTTTCTTAACTTTCATTTGCCGTGATAGGACAACTCCTTTTCTAGACGATTACCCCCTAGTCAGTGGCATCAGGAACTCAGTTAGGGGAAGAATTCAATCCTGATGCACCCGTGTACGGGCTGGACCTTCTGGGAGCGGTCATTCTAAGAACAAACGGCCTGGCCACAATTCGTCCGTTCACTTACAATGGACCAAAAAAACGATTAAGATACCCAAGGATGCCTCAGGACTATGTTGTGCGTGTGCCATTGCCACCGCATATCGTCTTGATCTAACGGGCTCCAACAAAACAGAACGGCAAAATGGGTACAACTTCACAATGAAGCCGCTATCGCTCTCTAGGAGGAAACAGGACTTTGACCAGGTCCCAGAACTAGACACTTTGCCAGAAGCACTGAGTCTCCAGCCATACCTTATTATCCTTGGTGGACGTGAATCGTCAATGCACATGTTTTCTATTTTGTAAAGGACAAACTGTGCTCGCCATACTCCAAGAGGACGAACATTAAGATACATCGACCTCGTTGTAAGGATTTTTTGGTACCAGTTACTATTGTGGACGGTGCCTCAAACCGTACGACAATCAAGGTGGATGTTCCGAAGGGAAAGGTATTCACTGTCAACGGGACAAGTGCGACAATTACGTGCAGGCTAACTTATACAAATGTTTATGGGGATCAATGTCTTCAACTCCACCTGCTAAGACCCTTGGAGCCGGTGTGTGTGGTCCCAATAAACCGTTGGTATGCAAGTCATTGCACAAGCACTACAGATATGCCTCACAGGACTTTTTTCTTTAGTCTCCGTTGAAATTCACTCGACCACATCAAAACACGTGGTTGATCATGCTGAATTTTATTGCATAGTTTGTTGTTTGTCACAAGAACGAAGCAAAACGTTTCATCTGTACCCGTGTTATGGCAGATTTTCGACGGAAGATTTTGGAGGGAGGCGAGCTTGTGGAGGTTTTGTTACGCTTAATGAGCACATCATTATGGCGCAAAATGTTTCAGCATCGCTCAAAGCTGAAAATCTCCAGCCTCAGTAGATGAAAACGGCTTAAAGTGCTCACAGTTTTTGGTTATCGCAAGACCAAGATATGCTGCTCAATCAGAATGCAATACTCGCTTTAGAAACAGCAAAATAATGGAAGGAAGTTGTCAGTCCTCTGCTAATTTAAACGTTACCACTGCAGTGCAGAAACTATTTTAGTCTTTTTGAATTTGTTCTAATTTTGTCCTCACTTTGTATTTTAACTTTAAACTTCAACAGAGTCTGTCACATAAAGCCCATTCATCTGACATAGTTTATGTTTGTATTTTGTGCCAACGTATATCAAGCTATTTTAGAAGCTCCCTCTCAAAACAACATGAAGCGTTACAAGGAAGCGTCGGTAAAAACATGTTTTTCAAGAACTTCTAATAAAGAAAAGTATCTAAAAGTTGTTTTGTGCATTTTCCTTTCTTATTCTGATATGTAACTGGAATTTCGTAAGATTTTGTTGGTTCTAAGCAGATAAATTGTTCAAATATGCTCGTGCGGCCATTGTTTGTGTTACATGTTACATGAACATTCAGTGTTTTTTTTTTTCGGAAACAGAAGTTTTTTTAAAGGTTTATTTTAAAGAGTACAACTTAAATTATTTGTACATCAAAAAGACCTATTTGTACAATATGAGAAAAACTTTCACTAGCCATTAGAGGCCGAGATATTGCAATTATCAAGAAAGTACCCCTTGAATGTAGTGATGACCGAGCTACTCATCTAAAGTCAAGAAATGCATTCGCGTTGACCGCCACCATTTTGGATTTTATTGCATAGCCATATATGGAAGGTAGGTCCCAGAAGACATGCGGAGTCCCACGAGAAATGAGCATGATTAAAAATTATTGACTACAGTCAAGCTCTCTGTAAGCGATCAGGCCAGGTTGGTCGAAGAATGGTTAGCGCTAACCAGCTTTAAATACCATGGAAATCTATAGGTTTTGACACCTGTTAACCAACTGTTAGCGCTAATCAGGCTTCGAGCAACCGGCCACTGGTCAAGTTACGACCACCAAAGTAAATCCCTGTTTAAAATGTCGATTCAACTCTCTAATTGAAAGCTCTCATAAACGACCATTCCTGTAAGTTACCACAACCAGCTTTGGGATTACCCAACTGGACTTTACCATTGTTAAGCTCTCGTAATCTTGAGTCTTCACATCACCCTCTAATAGTTATCTCTGTTGAAATAAAAAGGCTACATGGCCAACGTGTGACAATGACATCTTAAATTCCCATGACCTCCTCCTGTCTGACCTTGTAGCTCAGTCGGTAGAGGGGTGATCTAGCCCGAAGGTCGTGGGTTGAATTTCCACCCTGGTCAGAGTTTTCTCTGTCCTTGTGGAGGCCCATTTCCATCAGTAGGGCTAACGCTCACATGGTTTATATGGGTAGAAAACTAGCACTTCACACGACCCTCTAATAGTTGTCTGTTGAAATATAAGTGCTACACGGCCAACATTTGCAAAAACCCAACCCTTCCTTGGAATATGGCAGAAAGCTAGAGTAATTCAACAACCTGCTGAAGCCCCAGAAACTATCGGGTGTAAATAGAATCTGGAGCATGCTATTTAAGGAATTGCCATTATGTACGTCCAGCAATACAGTGTGACAGCAAGCAACCTGCTAATCCAGTAGAACTAGTTATGCCAGATTGAAATACACATTCAAAGTCGCCACCAGCGTCAAACATAGAACTTTTTTTGCCAGCACCATCTGTTCAAGACCACGGCCCTTCCAACATTGCAGCCTCTCAGCCAAGATGCCTTATTAAGCAATACAATACAATACATACTTAATTGACCGCTCCCCACAGGGGTTTTTCAGGGCCAGTGAAACACAACGAAACGACGGAACAGAACAACAACAACTGTTAAGAATGCAAACTGGCCGGAGACAAACCAGTTGATTATTTACAAGTGCAGCTGGGAAGTTGCCTCCAAAAAGACTCATTGAAGAAGCTTAGAGACACTGTTTAACTTCTTAAGCAATTATAGTAAACTCTATTAAGTTCTTAGGTCATGCTGTGGTTTACGTTTTTTTTTTTTAAGAAAGGAGGATGTTGTAATACCAGAATGCACCAACTACACAAAAGCAAATATTTTGGATAGCAAACTTGTATTGTTTGATAGATAGTGTCAGGAGCGGAGCTGGAAAGAATAATTACGTGTTACAATCAGTTCGATATTTGTTCTCTCCCACATTGAAATAGTTCAGTCGGTTTTTTTGTTAGGGTTTGAAGTCAAGTTTTAATCCACACAGAATTAAAGATAATGGTCTGCAGTGTGGTAGAATGAGGAAGGCCCAAATAGCAGAAGCTCGAACTTCAGGATTATGTGGCACTGATTTCAATAAAGAGGACAAGGAAACGTCCATTTATCCAAATGTCCTACTTGCTCAACACCAATGTGGAAAATACAGGCAAGGAACAACTGACACATAGGAGGAACTCAAACAGTTTTTATATCAAATCGATCTCATAACACAAATGCCGGCCAGACAAAACACACACAGATGTAAAACGTGCACACACATATCCTAGTCCACTGAAATTGCCTGCTTGGATGGAAGGGGTCATGGATGATTTGATCATGCTGGTCTACCTGCCAGTGTCGAGGGTGAGTCATAATTGATGATGCTTGTAAAAAGCCTTGTGGGGTGATTGCTGATGTGGAGGAAAACAGTACTTGTCGAGGGACATGGTGGCTGGTCATCTTAGTCTAGGAAAGGAGTTGGCACATAATCGGTGTAGTCAGACTCTTCGTCGTCAAGGGCAGACATGAGGCGTGATCAAGACAGGTAAGTACAACGATGAATGCAAGACGATGGGCGCTGGTCATGGTTCTTCGCGCTGCGTAAGCATTAAGGCATCCTTTTCTGAAAGCTGGAGTCAAACCAAGATTGTCAACTGTGGCATAAATTAAAGTTTCTCAGCAGAAATTGGCCTTTGCTCAACACAGTTTATTCACAACATTTGCATACTCTCAGATGCCATTAATGTCCCAAAGGCCCACAACGACCATGGTGACTACAATGCCTTTCTCGTCTCTGATGACAGGAATAAAAATGCCAGTGCTACTAATTCAACAAGGCGTAACAAGAGAGCGCATGTTAAATGCACTCACGAAATAAATCTGAAGCACATCTCGTCCAATTTACATAATGTCAGCCGGCCGTGTGTTTCTCAGTCACTTGTTTTGGATGGTTTTCCTGCTCTTATAGGAGTCGGAATCCACTGGTGACTCATCCTTGGCATTTGTAACGATAAGAAGAACAGAGCACTGCCCTTGGACTGTGTTTCCGTGCGGTAATTCGTCCAAAATCCTCACAATTTCTGTATCACAGAGCTGGTCAGCTCCAACAAACCATGACGGGCTTGAAATTTGCATACAAGATGGCTCATTCCCTAAGGATGTGCCCAGAAAGCAACAGCAGTGGGCATTAATTGTCATGCAACAATGCACTCCCACTGGATTGAACTATTCAGCAAAATTCTCCCACTTGATAAAAACGAAAACAAAGAAATGGATCATGGCCTGCATTGCGTACTATCCAAACTCAGTAGCAACGTTCAATTTTAACGCTCTGACGATTTCTTCAAGTGGCGATTTTCATCCTTTGCCGGGGCTGACCAGCAGAAGCATTTCTAAGATTCTTGTCAGATGTACTGATTACAAAAGAAAGACGACCAGCTGCTCTCGCACATGTGAAGAATCGAACTGCATAAAAATTAAATCTACAAGATCTAACCCATCGTCGCTGACGTTGTCACAGTTACTAGATCTCTGTTTATGGAATGTGCAATCTGTTAAAGGCAAAGTACTGTCACTCAAGGACTACACCATTGAGCATGATCTTGACTTCCTTGCCTTAACGGAAACTTGGCTTCACTCAGGGGAGAGTGACAACTTTTTTTTTTGTTGCCGAGTTATGCCCGAAAGGATATGTTTTCCATCACACTCCTAGAGCAAACTCAAGAGGTGGTGGAGTTGGTATACTATCTAAGAAATCACTCTGAGTTAAGAAGCTATGCTCAGCGAATTTCAGCTCCCTTGAGAATATGGTTGCGCTCGCTGAATATCCCATCGGAAGTATAAAAATTGCTGTCATCTACCGGTCCCCATCGTCGCAGATCGGAGCGTTTTGCAGACTTTGCTAGCTTCCTTGAGAAGCTTGTCCCAAATTCAGACAATTTGTTAATTGTGGGTGATTTTAACGTTCATCTTGACGACAGTAAAAACACCGATGTAATCAAGCTTTACAACCTCCTAGAATCTTTCAATCTGAAGTAACATGTTGCCACACCCACCCACTCTAGGGGACACACCCCAGATCTGATCATCACTCGGTCTGAAGATGATCTAGTGGATGGTACTGTGGTCAGAGATCCTACACTGTCAGACCACTTTGCTGTGCACTGCACATAAAAACTAACCAAGCCTCGAGCCGAACAGCATGAAATTAGCTACTGCAAATTGAGCTCCATCAATATGAATGCTCTGCGCAAGGATTTGAAAGATCCTACTGTCTTGCAAGAGACCATCACCGATCTACCAACGCTAGAACTGAACTGAACTTACAAGAGTACTTGATATCCACGCTCTAGAGAAAAAGCGAACGATCACGGTGAGACCTGCTGCCGCCTGGCATAATGATGACATTGACCGAGAAAAGGGAAAAAGACAGAAATTAGAAAGGTGCTGGCGTAAATTCTGCCTGGTTATTGATAGAGAATTATGCAAAGAACGATGCAAAGTCGTTAGCTTTCTTATGAAGAAAGCAAAGGAGAACTATTACTCTAATATCAGACAAGAAAATAAAGGCAACCAAAAGATCTTGCTCAACACTATTAGCTGGCTCCTTCACCGTAAAACTGAGAAGTGCTACCCAATTGCTCGATCTTCAGAGGTGCTAGCAAATAGATTTGCTGATTTCTTTTGCCAAAAGATCGAAGCTATAAGAAATGATTTATTTACCAGATATACACCAGTCGCCAATTCTCTTGGTGATGCTCAAGCCTGCAGTGCTAAACTCACTGAGTTTGAACGCATTACAGAGGACCAGGTGAAGAGTTTAGCTAATTCCTCCGGCCTCAAGACCTGTAGTTTAGATCCTCTTCCAGCATCAATAATGAAGGACTGTATGGACGTTTTGTTGCCCTAGGATGATCAACATATCAATTGAGACTGGTACTGTGCCGGGGCAACTTAAAGAAGATATGATAAGGCCTAAACTAAAGAAAGAGTCCCTCAACCACGAAGTGTATGCCAATTTTGGACCCATTTCTAATTTGAAATATATCTCCAAGATGATAGAAAAAGCGATTTCGTACCAACTCACTAGTTACTTAAGGGATAATGATCAAGAAGAAAGCCTGCAATCAGCCTACAAAACCTTCCATAGCACTGAAACAGCACGTGTGAAAGTTCATAACGACATTGTTTCTGTCATTGACAATCAGTCCTATGTTATTTTGCTTCTCCTTGACCTGTCTGCAGCTTTTGACACGGTAGATCACAAGATTCTTCCGCAGAGACTCTCTTGTCGCTTTGGTATCCATGGCAAAGCCTTGTGCTGGTTTAAGTCCTACCTTGAGAATCGTAAGCAAGTAGTCAAGGTGAAGGGGGCAACATTGTGCAGTAAGGACCTGCGATGTGGCGCGCCCTAAGGATCTGTGCTGGGGCCTATACTATATGTATTGTACACGCCCCCGCTTGGCAACATTGTAAGAAGTCATGGTCTATCATGTCATTTCTACGCTGATGACACTCAGCTTTACTGCTCATTTAAGTTTCACGATCAAGTGGCTTCAGTACAAGTCATTGAATCTTGTTTAAATGATATTGATGCATGGATGCTTGTGAAAATGTTAAAGCTGAACAGGAATAAAACTTAGCTCCTAGTGATTGGACCAAAGCAAAAAATCAATCCACCTATGAAAGGCATTTATGTGGCTGGCGATTACATTGAAGCTTCTCAAAGTGCTAGAAATATAGGTGTAATCTTTGATTCCCATGTCAACTTAGAGAAACATGTTACGAACACCTGCAAAATTGCCTTCTATCACCTACGAAATATAGCAAGGATCAGAAACTGTCTCTCTCAGGACGATGCTGAGACACTTGTTTATGCATTTATCTCATCTAAGCTGGGTTTTTGTAGTGCTCTTCGGTATGGCTTACCCAAATCGGTTATTGATAGGCTACAATATGTGCAAAATTGTGCAGCTTGACTGGTGACCAGAACACGAAGCTCAGAACACATAACACCAGTTCTTCGGAGACTACATTGGCTACCAGTCAGACAATGAATTACGTACAAAATACTACTTCTTACATACAAAGCACTGAATGGCATGGCGCCAAAGTATATTGCAGATCTTCTTCAGCCTTACACTCCTACAAGGCAACTACGATCTTCTTCAAAAAATTGGCTTGTAACACCGAAGTCGAACCTCAAGTTTTCCGGAGATAGGTCTTTTCAAGTTGCCGCGCCAAGGCTCTGGAACTCCCTAACAGATGACATTACATCAATCCAGAAACTTGATGTTTTTAAGAATAAGATTAAAACATTACTTTTTATTGATGCTTTTACCAGTTAGTTAGCATTTTTTATCCTCTTATTTCTTTTTAGTAGGTCAAAATGTATAGCTGTATATATTTGTCTTATTTAATTTTAATAACTCAAATGCACTTTCTTTTTAGAATTAAGATTATTATGAAGCGCCATTGAGCTCACGGAAATGGCGTTATATAAATTCTTGTATTATTATTATTATTATTATTATTATTATTATTATTATTATTATTATAGCAGTGCAAACGTTTGTATGCTAAACCATAGCTAAAGCACAGTAGGGCGCTTTTGCGTAACCTAAAGGCCAACGGGAAATAAGAAAATTTAAATAAAAACTTATTATAAAACCTAATACATTAAAATGTCTTCTAAGTAGACATTGAAGGAAAAACATTTGAATCTCCTTCTCTGAGATATCACATTAAGATACTTAGAAAATGCTCTAGTGTCTTATCTCATGTCATTATTTTGATGTGGCGGGCAATGTGTAAACTTGAAGCTAACACGGACTTCTGCATTTTTATCAAGACTTCTTTACTCTTCCTTCCCACTAAAACTCTAACAGTTCTCTCAAGTAATTTGGAGTATCCTCCCAGTACATCTAGAATGATGTTGTGCTGGTCTATGCGGTATCCTTTGAACTGTTGTTTTAGTTCCAGCCGCAAGGGGGCATACTTCTCTGCCTTATCAAGGTCTTTTGCAGCTCTGTTATCCACCCATGGACAACTCATCTCTAAGATGGTGACAGTCTTCCGCTTGTGCTCCACAACCCTAGCATCTGTGCGCTTTGCTCTCACTACACTCTGCGTACAGCGGGACATCCCAAAAGGCTTGAGTATTAAGATTACTATTATTATTATTATTATTATTATTATTATTATTATTATTATAACCCCTAAACAGTGGATCTGCCGTAAATGTATTGGGAGTGTACTACCTTTTTACGCACACAATTTCTCTGTCTCGGATGACGAATGTCTGATCAACACTAGTAGTGAAATCATGAATGATGATATATATTTACAAGCTGTGTGTGGAAATGAAAAACAACTCAAGGAGTACACCTTTGATGTTGTCTGTATGGGTGAGACTCAAAAATGATCAGCTTTTGCTGCAACATGTAAGTATCCCAGGATATTGCCATGTTTTTCACCACAGGGACAACACAAGAGGTGGCAGAGTAGGAATTTACGTGAAGGACCAATGGAGGAAAGACAGCAAGATCTTGCTCGGCACAATTTATCGCTCTGGGAGCCAAATGAACTTCTCTGACTGGAAACAGACTTTTTGAGGATCTGCTAAGTGCAAAAATAGCCTTGTAGGACAGTATGCTATTCTTGGCTGGGGATATTAACTTGGACATGTTCTGCCCTGAAATTTCTGAGGTGAAGCGTTACAATGAATTGTTAGACTCGCTCAATCTCAAGCAGATGGTCACTATGGCAACACAAATAACGAAGACTAGTAAAACATAATTGATCACATAATTACTAACATGCTGAAACACATTACTTACACTGAAGTACTTCCATGGCCACTGGTTAGTGACCATGATGCCTCATATGTTTGCGTGAATGCGCGGATTACACGTTATACACCTAGACACAAGTTCATCAGGAATGACAAACGATTTTCTGAAACGGCTTTTATTGACGACTTTACTGTTCTGCCATTTGAAATCGTGCATGCTTTTGATGACCCTAATGAAAAAATTGCAACTTTCAATTGTCTCGTTACAGAAATGCGCCGCTGAGG
>NC_090872.1:36659092-36679092 GCF_036669935.1 Montipora foliosa
ATTACTGACCTCGGTTATCGCAAAATATGGTGATTTGTCAGTGTCCTGCAGATCAATTATTTGCCTCAGCCTTGCTGTTCGCCACTGACAAAACACGATATTTTGCTCAACCTCATCCAAAAATTGTTAATTGTTTCTTTTAGGCTTCCTCGCCATTGCTATCTCTACTGTTGTATGTTAATATACATAATTGTATTAAATTGAGGCAAAACAAATAAATAATAAAAGAAAATGAGAATGGGACTCTGCCATCCTCAGTAAACTACATGTATTCCTGTCTTGCAGGGTAATACAAACTACACCATAATGGGTAGTAGTGGTGTAGGATACTTCAGGCCCCTTTTGACAGTTGGAAATAGAGCATTCTGATTGGTCGATTCCAATTTGGGCGGGACATGCCAACACGTACAGGGGACATTGAAATCATGACGTCACAGACACGTGACACTCTACGGACCCTCAGGAAACAGGCTGGGGTGTTTTGCGTAACCATGTTGGATACAAAGATAACGGTCGGGAAATTCAAAATTCAAACAATGACGTCCCATGGGTCGAGATAGGGATGACGTCACAAAGTCCCAAGCCCCTCACGATTAAAGTAAAAAAAAAACAACAAGACAGGATCGTTTCTTTCCGAATCAAACGGTTTAATAACTAGAATCATTAAGGAGTATGTACAACAAGAAGGTAAAAAAGCATAAAATACGGTCACACCAAGAATGGGTGCCCCGTAACAAATATTTACAATATATACAAGACATGGAGTAGAGTCTCCTTAAAGTCACCCCAGTTCCGTAGTGTCCCTACTCAGTCCAAACACAAAAGTTGGTGCCCCGCACACGCACCCCGCAACTTGTCAGATTAAAATTCGAGGAGCTCCCCAAAGGACATCTCCTCGAGCCAGATCCAAATCCGGTCCTGGACGAACCACTACTTCTCGAATAGCGTTTTGGATGCGCTGTTCACGCTCCAAGGCCGCTTGACGCTGTTCATGGTCTACCTCCGCTCGTGCCTGAGAACGAGCGCGATTCGCCCGCACGCGCCGCAATACGATTTGTGCGGCATCAACCACGGGTTCCTTATCCTCCTCTGGCGCTGCTGGGGGTCGTCGCGGCCGTTGTGCGAGACGTGTGGATCGTCACGCCGGTTCAGGGCGGGGTGGCACTAGGTCGTTTAGTTCTGCTACCACGTCGGAAGCGATGGACGATGATCCTGCGGGAGAGGCACGAAGCAATATCTCGTCTAGCCGGTCGGCGGCGTCGGATAGATCCAACGACAAAGACGGGGATGCAGGAGGAGCCAAGCGGTCTACACGTGCCAAGCCTTCTCTCAGGTAGGGAGGCGTAGGAGGCTGGAGCCCGTACTTACGTACGAGCCATCCACCACCTGCCGTATCAATGACATGCGATGGACAGGCATCGGTCGCCAAGCCTTCGAGCAAACACGAACCCAGCTCACGTCTCCGACTTGTATCGCGATATCGTTGGCGGTAGTCACGAATTTGTTCGCAATGGTTTGCCCTGTACCGTCTTCGAATTTTGAGGCACTTTCTCCGGCGTGTATAGTAATATCGTCGGCTGCTTTGACGAATTCGTTCGAGGTGGGTTTGGCGATGGAGTCGTCTACCCTCACGAATTTGTTCGCGGTGGCTCGCATAGTACTGTCTTTTGTATTCGAGGAGCCTTGTTTTTTTCTTGGCGCGAAATGACGTGGCAACAGCTGCAGTTGGCAACCTGTGTTTTTCTGAAACGGAAAAAAAATTTAATCCTTCATCAAAGATAGTTCTTTTCGAGAGTCTCTCTTTTTTCACGGACATGGACACTACCACAAAACAACAAAGGACGCGTGAACGTATTCGTGCATGGAAGCAGGCAAACTGCGATAAAGTTCTTGCTCAAAAGAAACGATATCGCGAATGACACCGAGCAGAGATCAAGGAGTCCAAGAAACTCTATGCAGCCGGACATCAACCCCAAATCAACGAGTACCGTTGCCGATATCACCAGGCGAAAAAATGTGCTCGGGAACTTCAGGCACAACATCAGCTATTGGTGCCAAATGGAAGTTTGTTTTTTATGTTCCAGCGAATGTTCTAAAATGCTCTGAAATGTTTCGCATCCTTTTTTGGCTGTAAAAGAAAATCATTCCGAATAGTCCGTAAAACATCATTTATTTTTTGTTTGAACAAACAAACCACATAAAGCGCTTGAGTTTGATTTTGAACTTGACCTTGTGACAGACCTCTACTCAAGATTCCTTGACCTTGACTTTATGAGGGGTTTATGCTCAAGATTCAAGACGCATTCTTTGTAGATGAACCCATGACATTGGTTGAAAAAAAACAGAAGAAACAAAAAAAAATGGTTTCGTCCATGACTAGGAAAAAAAAAATATAGAAAATCCAATCATTCAACCTCGAACCGGCAACCCTGAGCTTGACCGTCTCCTTTCTGCTACGTACGATTCATTCATCTGATTTGACACATGTACATGATGACGTTAAAATACTAAAACAACCTCAGGGATGGGAGTGTTCGGACCAATTTTTTCTTGGCGCGAAATGACGTGGCAACAGCTGCAGTTGGCAACCTGTGTTTTTCTGAAACGGAAAAAAAATTTAATCCTTCATCAAAGATAGTTCTTTTCGAGAGTCTCTCTTTTTTCACGGACATGGACACTACCACAAAACAACAAAGGACGCGTGAACGTATTCGTCATGTCAGCATAAACCCCTCATAAAGTCAAGGTCAAGGAATCTTGAGTAGAGGTCTGTCACAAGGTCAAGTTCAAAATCAAACTCAAGCGCTTTATGTGGTTTGTTTGTTCAAACAAAAAATAAATGATGTTTTACGGACTATTCGGAATGATTTTCTTTTACAGCCAAAAAAGGATGCGAAACATTTCAGAGCATTTTAGAACATTCGCTGGAACATAAAAAATGGAAGTTCATGAGGAACAGTATGCGAGTTGTTTTTTTTTTTTTTGAACACATGCTCGGTTCAATGTCACTTCATGAACATCGCGCTAGATCATGAAATGAAAGCTCTTAGGAATGAAAAAAAAAAAATCGGAATTAAAAGTTCGGAAAGATGGGTTTAAAAAAGTGATGGAGGATATTTGTTTTTTAACCAAATGCGAAAAAAAATTGTGAAGGTCACCCGCATTCTCCCAGGGAGGAAAAAAAAAACACAATGGAAAAAAAAAAGAGCATGCAAGCTAAACACAAGTTCTTTCTTTTTGTCACATATATTTACAAACGTTCTGAAACTACTTACAAGTTTAAAAAAACGTCTACGTACAACTATTTAGAGCGAAAATATGGTTTAAAAGTTCCCTAAAAATTTACAGAGGAGTCTTATCCGCAACCTTTTCGGGAAGGAAAAAAAGAGCATGCAAACGAAACATAAACAAAAGTTGTCCTATTTATAAGATTTCTAAAAAAGTCGACAAAACTATTTACAAAAGGTATGTACAAGTTGAAAAACTATTTACAAGTTTACCTCCATCTAGGCAGGAACAAAACACCTCGAGGGCAAAGGCCGAATTACAAATACATTCATCGATTTCCTATTTTGTGGTAGAACCCACATCGGGAACAACGGAACTGTCCGCTTTTGATTCTGGAGGGCGGGCTGGTGGCTTGGATTACTGCATGGGCTGTCCAAGGACAGATGGCTAGCTTTTCTACGAGAGAAAAAAATAGAAAGAAACAACATGAGTCTCCTTGATCACAATCTTCAGATAAGGGTTGTAGGTAAAACTCACCTATTTCCTCCGCCAGGGCTTTCATGTTATCCTGGTGCTCCATCTTTTCTTTTAGCTTTAAAATTTTCTCCTGCAGCTCTGGTGGGTGGACGTCCCACCAGCTCTCCATCTTGAAAATTTGGGTTTCTTGGACTCGAATGCGCTATTTTATACCGATCAGACGACCTCGTTTTCAACCGCACTTTCCGCCGAGGGACTGGGGCGGGAATCTCTCTCGAAAAACGCCATGTGGGATTGAGAGCCCTCTATCTACCTTTAGTTTCAGAGGCCTTGGAGGACCCATTCGAGTCCTACTTTTTTAAAAAATAAAAAAATCAATAAAAAAAGACACATAGATCCGTCATAAAGAACTCAGACATGAATGTCCAATAAAAAAACGTTTAATGAGAAGAACAAGGCGTGTTTTACATGCGATCGGGACAAAATCGAAAGTGTCTATAGTGTGGTTGGGTGGACATCGACCGTAGACAGTCCTGGGTTTCTGAGCGGCTAGAAATCGTTGGGTCCGTTCATGATGGATGTAGCGAGTATCGTGATCCAGTCCCCTTTGACCACGCATCCACTTTTTAAAGTGATAACATTCCACTTGAGGGCAATGAAGCTGTAGAGGGTGTTCATGTTGTCCGCAAGAACCTACAGAACTGAGACGTGGGAGATCCTTGAATTTCGGACAACCCAAAGGTTCCAAATCGACGTGAGACATCCCCCAGCTCGTCAACCATCGCCGTTGGATCAAACTGTTTTTGTAAGCGACTAGAGAACGCTCCGAAGTCTTGTGTTGTTTGTAGAGGTGTTGGGCATCCGTTTTCAACTGATGAGCCAGATGGTACAAATTTTGTGGATAGTACGCGAGCCTGTGGATGTGGGTCGTACAGTCATACGCCGTTCGTTGATCTTTAGGTGAGAGATCATGCCAAGGCACGGAAGGTTTGTAATGAATCGATCCCCTGTGTTGACCCGTCCAATCGCACCAACCAAGTTTCCTAGGAAGAAATTGGTCTCCCAAACAAAATCCTTCTAGGTCGATCACTAGACATACTTTATCGAGAAGGTGGGTAGTCTTCGGGTGGGAAGTAGTATTGCTCGGGCATTCCTCGTTCGGAGTAGAAGTCACAGACATCTGGGTCGGGATCGTCGGCTGCGTCGACGACATAGCGGCATTCACGACAATTTCGGTCCGGTGCCCACGTGCTCAAGTCCGATAGGGACAGTTGGTTCTTGTCGTACCGACAACACTTGCACAAGTATCGGTCTAGTAGGGCGTCCAGACGTTTGAGGAGTGTTAAGGTCGTAGAATCCGTTTGTACTCCGATTGTCTTTGTATAGGAGTGGGACATCGAGATCGTCTGCTTTCTGGAGAAGGTAGCGGACAAATCGGCACTCACGACAATTTTGATGGAGAACCCAAGTCATCAGGTCAATGAGCTCTGTTTCTTCGTCTTTGTCTTCTTTGCAGCCCTCACACAAGAGAGCGTCCAGCAACAAGTCTATGCGTCTACAGCACCTCTCCAAGCTCATGACAACCTGACGGTTCTCGCTGGCATGACTCTTTATATACCCAAGGGTGTTGACGTGGACCAAAGCTGACGCTACTTTCTGCAGACCAATGACAGAGCCGCCAGAATGGGACTGACCTTGAATGTCCTTGACACCACTCTGAGCATCCAATGACAGGGTCGCCCAAATGTGGCACCATCCTTAAGAACCAATCACAGACCCTGGAATGTGACATCACGTGCTGCCGTCCAACCATAAATACGCGAGACACACTTCATTCGTTGTCAGTTGTCTTGAGAAGAAGAAGAAGATGAGCATATCTCGGAAGTACGGAGACCTGTCGCCTGCTCGCTATCCATTTCGAGAAGAGAAGGAGGAGAAGAACAAGAAGAAACCATCGAAACGTTCTCGTGCTAGCCAGAAACACGATGTCGTCCGTGAAGCAGCTGAACCCCCCGCCAAGATCATGAAGGACGCTAAGGAAATCCGCCGTCAAAAAGATGCGGAGCGGCGTAAGAAAAAGCGGGAAGAGAAAAAGAAACGAGACGAAGCGGAGTTGAACAAAGCCGCAGAAACCTTGGACGCTCTCGTCACCTCAGGCCCCCCACCTACAGAGACGGTGGCGTGGACGCCTCTCAGCGCAGAATTGAAAGAACACTTAGAGTCAGTCCCTGATTTAGAGGACTTGCCCAGCTACGAAGCGATGATGGAACCCTTACTTCCTACACAAGGATCTGTGGTGGTGACCCCTGAGGAGGTGAAACCAGAACCTCAAGAACCGGCCGTCGTGACTCCTATGGAGCCACGACCTGACTTAGAACCTGGTGCTGTCTTGGAACCCCTACCCGAACCATCCCCAGAGCCCAAGGTACCTTTGTGTCCATTCCACGAGACTCCTTTAGGCGAGAACCAGACCAGAGGGGATCCGTCCTTCCGATACGTCTATTGTAAAGAGTACAATGAGGTGTGTCCCTTTTGGGTGATGGGTGTGGATCGAGCCTACGAATGGCAGACTGAAGTACCACTACAACTCCATCACGACATCAAGAAAGGACCATGCCACTGTTTTTGTGGGGAGAAAAGTAAAGTGGTACGAACGATGAACCCTGATTCCCCTATGTGGGACGCTTTTTCTTGACGTGTCGCCAGAACATGCCCTGCCGGTTCTTCCAATGGTTGGACCGTGAATGGTCGGACCAGATCTTTCAGCACCGATGGCAAGAAGCCAGAAAGAATGGCTGGAAAGGAGAACGGGAGGAAAAAGCCAGTGGGTTGCTCGAAGTGAACGCTCCATGGGACCCTCATCAAGCCAGAAAAAAACAAGAGTTGGAGAACGAAAACGGTGGTGATCCAGGTACCCAGCCTGCCGGACAACCAGTTGGAGGAGGAACTAGAGAAGTACGTGAGAAAGCGGCGATGGATGGTTCAACAGAAAAAGTGGATGGAACACGACGAATTGCAGCAAAGGTGGTGCCGGCGATTAGAACGCACCCGCCCCATTACGCCTGAACTGTTGCATGCTTGTTTTGAACAATTGAAAATGCTTGAGATGGAAATCGATCAGGTATAAATAAAAGCTTAAACCCTCAAATTGGTGTGTGTCATTATGTCGTGTGTTGAGTTTGGACAACGTCTGTTGAGAGTGGTCGTCGCTCATGTGACCCAACTCCCTTATCGTGAATTCGAACAACGGGTTCGCTGGCGTTTGTTGACTTGGCTTTGTCGGGAAATGATGAAGCTGCTCGGAGGCACACACGAGTGGGATGGATTTCCTACCGACGAACCCATCGATACCCTAGCGGTGTTCGAAGTCATGAAAGAAGGAATCGACTATAAGTGGAGTCATTTTGTTGTCTATATGGACTGGTTGATGACGACACTCGGACCCGAACGTGCTTATCATACGTGGCAAACCCTTAAAAAGCATCATCAACAGGACATCCCGACCATTCTGGAGTTGACGACGCGTTGGCTCGTCACCAAAACATGTCGAAACAGAAACGCTGCCGCCGTGTCACCACCACGCCCATTGTGAGTGCCTACACGGATCCTCAGACCCCAGGTTCATTGGGTGGTGTCGCTCGGTACGCTCAAGCTCAAGGATTGACGCAGAAGGAAGCCTTACGAGAATTGCAAGGGGAATTGGCCTACACACTGCATCGCCCCGTTCGACGACGGTGCGAGACACTCCCGGTCTTGGTGTTTCACAAGGACGAACAATGGCCAGCCGATTTGGTGGAGGTGCAACCTCTCAAACGATGGAATGGTGGGCATCGCTATCTCTTGACGGTCATCGATGTGTTGTCCAAATACGCTTGGGTGGTCCCCGTGAAGAACAAGACAGGCACTGCGGTGACTCAAGCTTTTGAAAACGTGTTACGACAAGGACGAAAACCTCAATGTTTACAGACGGATCTGGGCAAAGAGTTTTACAATGCTCCGTTTCGTCGGATGTTGGAACGAGAAGGGATCCAACACTTTTCAACGCACGGGGATGCCAAAGCATCCATAGTGGAACGCTTCAATTGTACGTTGAAAGAACGCATGTATCGGTATTTTACCGCACGAAATACTCGAACGTACCTGAACGTGTTACCTCAATTGTTAAACGGGTACAATCAGACCCGTCATTGAAGTATTGGCATGGCCCCACGAGACGTCACCGATGATAACGATCGCGTTGTATGGACCAAACTGTATGGAAAACGTTTGAAACGTTGCCCTCGACCTAAACTCAAGGTGGCGATCGTGTCCGTTTGAGTAAGAAACATCGTCCGTTCAAGAAAGGCTATCTCCCTGGTTGGACGGAAGAAGTCTTTATGGTGAGACGTGTGGTGCGAGGACCTGTGGTTACTTATCACTTGGAAGAATGGGATGGCACGCCCTTGGAAGGGAGTTTTTACGAGCAAGATGTCCAAAAAGTCACCGTGCCAGACGACGCTTTGTTCCGAGTGGAAGAGATTTTACAACGACGTGGACACGCGGTGAAAGTCCGATGGTTGGGCTGGCCCCCAAAATATGATAGTTGGGTCCCTCGTTCCTCCTTGACGCATGTATAAAAAGAGATTTTTTTAAAAAAATAAAAAAGATGAACCATGTCGTGTTACGCTACCTTGTCGAGTCATGTGCAGAAAGCCGAGTTTCCTGACAATGGTCCCTCTGACTTCAAGGCACGGTTGCCTAAAGATCGCCTGTGGCAAGAGGACGACGGATGGGAAGTGGGACTGTCGGGCGCGTCGTTCCCTCTCATTCCACCACCCGAGCCTGGACACCCCGAAAAAATTATGGTCCACGAGGCGTACCATGGGGTGGGACATCCGGAAACATGGAATAAGGAAGGATACCTGTGCACCTACTACTATAGCACCACAAAAAAGGTCAATAACAAACTACAGATCGCACGCAATAAACGGGGTGTCGAAATACAAGAAGATCATCCATCGAATGGAACAGAAGATCGCGGACGATTTGCGAGCTGGGGAGCACCTTCACTTTGAGTACCTCGATACCAGCAAGACCCCCCAAAGACGAGGATAGACCGAACTGTAGCCACGTTTGCATGGGAGGGAGACGATTTGATCTTGGACAATACGGAGGTGTTTAAAAGTGGCATCCAATGGAAATATTTTGGATGGGTCGTCGAATTGGCTCTACACATGGGATGGTTGACTACCAATCCCGGTTTGGACCGGTTTACGCCGGGGCATTATAAGCGAGGTCCCAATCTACTGATGGTACCCTTTGATAAAAATGAACCGATGCCAGATTATGCCAAAGAATCATTCCGCGACGGATCAGTCTTTCAAGAATATCCCAATGATTTTGCCCATGGTCCTGTAGCAATCATCACGGAGGGTCAGGGATGGACGAGTTTGTATCAGGGAGCCCACTTCATGGTGATGGCCAAAGCCTTCAATTGGCACTTTGTCCGTCTGAACGAAGCCTTTGACAAACTCAAGCAGACCCCGTTGGCAGTGCAGACGATCGAACGTCCCTTATTCGTCTACGTCAATCTGGTGGAAAGTCAATGGTTAGAGGAGTCGTACGACGAATTGCTGCAAACCGTCCCCTATAAAAGCGGAGGCGCCTGGTGGGAACCGCGTCAGGTGCACTACCATCGTCTTCGCGGATCTACGATCGAGACGGCACACGTACGTGTGACAGAAGTGAACGGGCGTCCCGTGACGTTTCCTAAGGAGACATCGACCACCCTCTGTCTCCATTTTCGTCGTCGTCGTCGTCATGGATCGTGTCGTTTTACTCAGTGATGTCTCGCCAGAATTTCCGAATAATACCAGCAGCAGTTTCAAAGTCCGTTTACCGCATCCTGTGAAATTTGATGGAGACTGGGAAGTGGGTCTGACCTCTGTGTCCATGCCCGATCAAGGGTTGGATTTGAAAGAATTGTTGGATCCCAACAAAGACAGTTTGTTATCAAACCGGTATCAAGTGGATGCCGACCGAATCCATATCCAAACAGATACGGTTCACCGCGATGATCTCATTCGAAAGCAATCCGCCATCGTCGATGGGGTGGGATTCATGAAAGCTCTCCTTCATTAGATGGAATGGCAGAGAAACACAACGCTCCAAAACATTAGAGGTGGGAGCGTGCTGGACCATAGGCGGGTGACGTTTCATTGGGAAGAAGAGGATGCCGTGATGGAGCGGAAGACCTTACGCGATATCCACTCAGCCGACATCCGATTTTCCATTCAGAAACATGTCGCCTTACGCTTGGGATGGTTGACGAGAATGAAGGATGGAACGTACAACTTGGGTCCCAATCTCGAATATTCCCTCTACGAAAAGGATGCCCAAAAAATGACCCATGTGAGTGCGACTGAATGGCCTACCAATCGTCTGTGGTCCGTCCCCTATGGATCGGACGACGAACTCGTTCTCAGTCAGATGGTGGAGTGGAAATTTCGGAATCTCAATAAAGCTTTCGAACAGGCCGTCACCCAGACGTCGAGAACCTTGCTCTTGTATTCGGATGTGGTGAACAGTAACATTGTGGGGGATGCATCGCATCCTTTAGTACGTGAAGTCTATTACCGACGAAGTGGTGTGGGTACTGTGTATTTCGAACCTCTACACATCCAATGGTTACCGTTACGTCGCCCGTACTTAGACGTGATCGAAGTCAGTTTGGCCGAAAGTAGTGGACATCTGGTTGCATTTGGAAAAGGCAAGACCATCGTCACCTTTCAATTTCGTCGTCGTGGGGCGCACGTATAAAAACCGGTCGCCCCTCCTAGGCAAAGACACAACATCCCCATGAGAGGCGGAAGTCTGACGCGGTATTACCCTCCCGCTGCACGCGGTCAAGGCGGGGACAGTTTCACAGAGGAATTGATTCAGATCGCTGCGCCCGTCATCTTGGAATCGTTGCAATCGGGACTTCGTACAGCTTCCAGTGGTGTTGTTGGAGATGTCATCGGACAAACCTTGAAACGAGGAGTCAAACGGAAAGCCGCCGCACTCATCCAAGCTGGGGTGAAAGCGGGAGGCGAACGCTTGCAAGCGGCCAATGCCGATCAGATCAATGCCTTGAGCGAATTGGTCATTAACACGCTTCGTGGA
The DNA here is from genome assembly GCF_036669935.1 of Montipora foliosa. Lineage (NCBI taxonomy): Eukaryota > Metazoa > Cnidaria > Anthozoa > Scleractinia > Acroporidae > Montipora > Montipora foliosa. Next base: position 36,669,941 of record NC_090872.1, read on the forward strand.
AAGATTCCCGTATCGTCGTCCACCCTGACCAAGTTACGACCTCATCAACAAGCACTGAGAGACATGACCCGTCGTAAACATTCCTTGAAAAAGCGTCGTCAGATCATGATGAGTCAGCAAGGTCGGGGTCTTTGGACACGGCGTGCAACCATTGCCTGCGAGGTGGACGCGTCCATAAAAGAGCGTCGGTGGGTGATGAGGTGTCATTGTGATCCAGTTCTGGCAAGGATTGCATAACATGGACAATGGATGGTGTGATACGTGGACGTACGGTTCTCGTTCAATTTGTGTGATGAAAGATCAGATCCGACATCTTCGACATCGCGAACGTGAACAATGCGAGATCATACGTCAATTGACCGACCAACTTCAAGAACGGAATAAAGACCTAAGTCAACTCGAACGAAAGCTGGGCGATCTGAAACATCAAGTACGTCAATTGGAAGGGCATTTGGAACGAGAACGTCAAGAGAAACAAACCCTCTACTATAAAAACGAGGCATCACACGAATGTTGGGACACGTTACGATGAGTGGTGACAACAACGTCATTCCTGGGTTCCAAAAACGGGTGTTGGTGGATCCGGAACGGCTCCGTCGGTTGGAGCAAGTGTACAAAGAACGTTTGACCGATAATTCTCAAGTGACCAAAGCCGCACGACTGGCTGCTAGAGAAGCCGCCCTTCTCATGGCAGAGGACATCCCGCCGGCCATGAAAGAAGCGTTGGTCAAACCTTTGTCGCGCGAAGTGCGTAAATGGACCAAAGCCGTTCAACGTCCCGTGGGTTTTGGAGGAGGTCCTGGTGGTGGTGCAGGTGGTGCTGAGGAGGACGAGGACGTGGAAGGGGAAGCGTTTACGCAAGGCCCGTTACAGACGTTGTTGACGCAACTGGTGAAAAAGAAGAAACGACCGGCAGCAGGTGAGGCAGAACCTCTAGCCACACCGGCCGCTGCGGGTCCACCTCCTAAAGCGAAGAAACGTCTTCGTTTTGTGACCCCTAAAAAGAAGACGCCAGTGCCCAAAAAGAAAGCAAAGAAGAAAAAACCCACCCCCAAGACGATGACCCCACTTGTCGAATGGGGTGAACTCCCTTTTGGTGGAGATCCCATGTTGGGTGAGAGTGTGGCTGAGATGATGGAAGGGACTGCCCGATCCGCCAAGAGGAAAGCTCGGAAGAACCGAGGTCATCGCCCGACCGAAACAGATAAATTACAACGCCCACCCGGTTGGCTGGATTTTGACACCAAACTCCGACGGCGTCTCGATGGGCAGGACTTCTAAGCACCGTCAGAAAAAGCACACGACCCGAAGGCAGGCGTTGCCTCCCAAGACCCGGCGACGAAGGCGCCAGAAAGGGGGCACATTGGATCTGCAAAAGCTGTTGGAGAAGACGGGCATCGAATTTCAATCGGTTGGACAAGATTGCCAAACAACATGACATCGATTATTCCCAGGCCAAGAATTTACAAGACAAATGGAAAGCCGATGCAAAAATGGTGAAGGCCATCAACCATCTTCCCGGCAAGAAAACCTGGGCCGAAGCCATCGTGAAGAGAATCATGCAAGCCAAACAAAAACTCAAATTGTAAAAAACGTTCATGGCTGACTGACGTTGTTGTGGTTACAAACATTAAAACAAAGCCAAGTTCTGGACTTCCATGTGTCTGGTCTTTATTGATCCAAATCTTCTTCTGCCATGTAGTAAACTCTAAACCACTCTCTCTGGCCTTTAGGAGGCATCAGACCACGAAGGTTTTTGGGATACCCCCCCCCCATCCCCAGTCATGAGGTCGTGTGACCTTACAAGTCAGGCCATAAACATGTTGGGGGGTACCCCCCATCCCTCTCAAACCTTGGTGTGACCTTACAAGTCAGGCCATAAAAATGTTGGGGGTACCCCCCCCATCCCTCTTAAACCTTGGTGTGACCTTACAAGTCAGGCCATAAATACCGAGCGAATGAGCTGCTTTGTGTTCACGTGCTGGAAAGGTCACCCAAGGTCCGTGATTTTCTACCCCCTGCGAAGCCCGACCTTTAAAATGAACGCAGCGCGTGGTTTTCCGTTCATTTGCTCGTGATGTCTTCTCCAAGTGTAGGACCTAGTGGATTGTCTTTAGAGGAGCAACGTGCTTTGCTGAGGGAAGAACAACTGCGGCATGTGGTGGATTTGATGGAAAGTGATGACGATGAACTGTTAGTTCAGGCTCTCGACGAAGTGGAACGGCAGCTGGCAGTTCCCATGGATGATGAACATCTCCATGTCACCGAGCATCGGCAAAGGTTACATGACGATCATGAGGCCTTTGTTCGTCAAAACACACCTTCTTTCTTTGAGGAAGCTCCTGCACAAGTAGGTGGAGGAGGCCATGTTCGTTTTGTTTTGGACCCCATCATGGAGCGTCGATCCGCTGTCATGGGAGTGCGTGAATGCATCTTTAGGACACGGTTGGAACAACAAGGACGTTTGGATTCACGGCGCCAAAACATCAACCATGCGCTCGCTCAAAGATTACGGGGTGCCATAGAAACCTTGTTGGATGATGCTACCATCCATGATCGTGATCGTGTGTTTTTTCGTTTTCATTCGCCACGCTACGACAACTCTTTTTCTAGAGGATTACGTGTCCATCGGTGGCGTCAGGAACCGGACACGGTGACGGCTTTTTTGGATGATCTGGCTCAAAAACTCAATTCCGGGGAAGAATACGACCCGGACGAACCTTTTGAACTGGAATTCGTCCATGTCCAGGCAGGACCTCAAGGAAGTGGCATCTCCAAAAATAAACAACCCGGCTACGAATCCTCGGCGCATTTTCGTCTCAACAAAAAGTGTATTGTGAACATGCCCAGGGACGATGCAGGACTCTGTTGTGCGCGTGCTATCGTCACCGCTCGAGGCCTGCACCTGGCAGGTTCCAACATAAACGAGCGGCACAAGTGGACCAGAAAGTGTCAACGACGTCGCAACGAAGCGGCTATGGCTCTCTTGGAGGAAACCGGACTCCAGCCGGGTCCCATGGGTCTCCAGGAACTAGCCACTTTGGCTCAAGCACCCAGTCTTCGGGATTACCGAATCGTGGTGGACGCGAATCGACAATACGCCTGTTTTGCGTTTGGACAGGGTGTTACCTTGTTAGCCCTTCTCCACGAGGACGAACATTACGACACATTGACCTCGTTGCCAGGATTCTTTGGGCAAGGCTACTTTTGTGGACGGTGTCTGAAACCCTACAATGTAAGGGGCCGTCACCAATGTTCTGAAGGGAAAGGCGTTCACCGCCCTGGTTGCCAACAGAATGAGTGCGACGATTACATCGAGGCGTACTTGCGTAAACGTCCTGCCCACATCCCCTGTCGTCATTGTCGTCGTCAATTTTATGGGGATGCTTGCTTTCAACTCCACCAGACCAAGACCCTCAGTGGAAAAGCGTGTGGTCCCAATCACTCATCGGTATGCGACTCGTGGCACAAATGTGCAAACTGCAGGAAACTGCTTCGTTCGATGAATGAACAAGACGAACATCGGTGCGGGTACAGTGAATGCCCGTCGTGCCACGAAATGACGGATTTGAACCAGCATCAATGCTTCGTGAAAAATCCCCACGGACTCCGAAGACCGTGCTCGCATCGTACAAATCAACAAGCGGACGCGACTCCATCGTGAGGCACGCAATGACCCCAATACTGCTATGGAGGGTGAGGAGGAGGAGGAGGAGGACAATACCTACCACCCACCGCTACTCGTCTTTTGGGATACAGAGGCCATGCAAGATACGGGTGTGCATGTGCCTAATTTGGTGGTGGGTATGACAGAAGAGGATGCCTTGCCTCACATCTTTCGTGGCGAGAATTGCATGGAACAATTTCTGGAATGGCTGGAACAATTGACAGAGCAGGACACACGCTACGTCACCGCTTTTGCTCACAATTTCAAGGGTTACGACTCTTACTTTGTGGTGAAGCGTTTGATCGAGCGCAAACAAAAGTTTAAGCCAACACGTACGGGTGGCAAACTGCTGGAGCTCACTTACAGGGGTGGGTACATTTGCTTCATCGACTCCATGTCGTTCTTCGCCATGGCTCTGGCTTCGTTTACCAAAACATTTGGGTTGGATCCCGACCATTTCAAGAAGGGGTATTTTCCACATCTTTTCAACACCCCTGCGAACGCCGACTATGTGGGTCCCATGCCACCGAGAGAGATGTACACCCCTGAAACCATGTCCACTAAAGGAAAAGCAGAGTTTGAGCAATGGTACACGGCTCAAGTGGCGAACGAGGCACAGTTTGATATCCAGAGGGATCTCGTGGACTACTGTATCTCTGACGTAAAGCTCCTCCGAGAGGGTTGTTTGACCTTTCGTCGTGAGTTCCGCGAACAGACCGGCTTTTGTCCCTTTGACAAAATGACGATTGCAGGAGCTTGTCTGCATGACTATCGCCTCAACCGCATGGAGGAAGAGACCATCGCCTCCAAACCTGTAAGGGATGGCGACTCATCACCAATCACTCCAAGGCCGCTATGGAATGGCTGTTGTGGCAAGAACATCGGCTGCAGGAGGAAGACCCGCTTCCAAACCAACGTATCCAGCATGTGCACGTGATTCAACACGTCCACGAAGTGTGCCACTTTGAGGAAACACGCCATGGATTGTTTGCCGAGTATGTCAACACTTGGCTTAAGATCAAAGTGGAAGTGTCCGGATGGCCTAGTGGGTGCGACACGGAAGAGCAACGACAGGCCTATGTGGAGGACTTTGAGCGTCATGAAGGAATTCATCTCGACCCAACTAAGATCGCTTACAATCCGGGTCGACGGTCTTTCGCCAAACTAATGCTCAATTCCTTGTGGGGCAAGTTTGGACAGAGGGATAACCTGATGCAGGTAAAACCCTTCTTTGACCCTCTACCTTTCCAGCTCTTCATGGACTCCGACCAACATGACATTCGGTACATCAGTTGCCTCGATGAGAACTGGGTGAAGGTGCACTACCGTGCCAAGGACGAGTGCGAGGAACTCAATGTCAACACCAATGTGTTCATTGCGGCCTTTACCACCTGCTGGGTACGCTTACGGTTGTACGAAGCCTTGGAACTCCTCGGGAAACAGGTCCTCTATTACGACACGGATTCCGTCCTCTATGTGCATTGTGCTGATCAACCTGACGTCAAACTATGGGTACCGATGCAACGATGATAAGACGGAATGTAAAGTCAAGGGACACTCGCTCAATGTGGAGGGAATGGCGCAACTCAATTATGAGGTGTTGCGTCAAAACACCTTGGACGAACTCCAACATCCACTGGAGACACCACGGAAAACGCACATTCATCAAGCACGTAAAATCATCCCTAAATCCAAACAGTACGAACTTCGTACCCAGCCCGCCCACAAAGACTATCAACTCGTCTTCAACAAACGCATCCTTCGACCGGGAACCGCGATCACGTATCCTTATGGGCACTGTCTCGCCGAGAATGACAATGCTGATGAGGATGCCCACGGATTCCTGTCGGACGTGGATGCAGCCAACGCTCATCTTCTTTCCGGACTCCTGTCGGACGAGGACGAGGAGATGTAAGGCAAAGTTACGGGGTGGGTGTGCGGGGCACTAAGAAAAAAAACTGAGTAGGGACACTACGGAACTGGGGTGACTTTAAGGAGACTCTACTCCATGTCTTGTATATATTGTAAATATTTGTTACGGGGCACCCATTCTTGGTGTGACCGTATTTTATGCTTTTTTCTTCTTGTTCTACAAATAGTACCTTGATGATTCTAGTTATTAAACCGTTTGATTCGGAAAGAAACGATCCTGTCTTGTTGTTTTTTTTTACTTTAATCGTGAGGGGCTTGGGACTTTGTGACGTCATCCCTATCTTGACCCATGGGACGTCACTGTTTGAATTTTGAATTTCCCGACCGTTATCTTTGTATCCAGCATGGTTACGCAAAACACCCCAACCTGTTTCCTGAGGGTCCGCACAGTGTCACATGTCTTTGACGTCATGGTTTGAATGTCCCCCTAACGTACGTGTCCCGTGCAACCAAATTTGAATTTCCCGCCCAAATTGGAATCGACCAATCAGAACGCTCAATTTCCAACCGTCAAAAGGGGCCTGAAGTATCCTACACCACTATTATGGGTAATGGTAATGGGTAATGTGTTCCCATCGTTCGTTTACATTTGGCTCATTTCTTCAGAATAGGCTAACCCAGTATACATTTGCTACAGGAACCACATTTATATAACACTAACCTCTCATGTTGCCATGCACAAACTGGTAGACATTGTAGAGACCATGTAGCTGATTAGACCACGAAGGACAATGGCCATCATCTAAGTCCGTCTAATAATGTAACAAAAGCAAAAATGAGGTAGTTTAACAAGGGTGCACAGAATGTGAACTAAGCTTTTAATTTATAAATAACTAATTAAATATATAAAAGTAAGCTAATTAAGTAAATTAAATCACTTATCACTTATGTCCAGAAATGCACCTAATTAGATGCACGTCCAATTTTGACATCCGACACGAAGTGTCCCTTTAAGTCTAGGCAATTTTCAACAACAAGGTAAGGATAAAAGTTAGCTTAGGGTAAATGCAGCAGTTGATCTTTAGTTAAAGAGCAGCATTTGGGGGACACTTTGTGACATTGTTTGTCCGTATTCCATGACATGAGTGATGTTCGAGCATCTAACTATGTGCATTTCTGGGCATATCTTTAAATACCTATTCTATTTACAACTTAAACAATCTAGCTACACATACATTAGCTAGCAGTTTACAAAAAGACAGTCCTGAAGATGAGATTTATTTACTCCATCTAAAACCAGCCAATGCTACTAGACTAAGTCAATGAGGGATGCTTCAGGGATGAATGGCTTAAGGACGGTGCCTACTATTGTTATTGCGCATACGTTCTGCGCATCTCGAGATACTTGGATTTGCTATCGGCGGTGCTACCCTATTAATACAGGGATAATTTTGCACGGTGCAAAACTATGCGGAGAAAGCAGAACTTAGCAAGTGCTCTTGGTATCCAAAAAGAAAATTGGGGGTAACCATACATTTTTCAGAGATAATTAAGCTTCAATTTGGCAAAGAACACCATATGTTGCTTTGTATTTTAAAGCTTTTTACAAATATTGTTGATTAATTATCTTTGAAAAATGCCTGGTTACCCCCAATTTACTTTTTGGATCTCAATAATACTTGTTAACATCTGCTTTTCCCGTATATTCAGTTACCCGCGCAAAAATACCTTTGAATTTAAGTAGGCACCGTCCTTTTCAAAAAATGATACAGTTCAGAAATGTGTACAAATACATGTAGCCAGCCCAATGGTCGTCATTAGTGAATGTTGGCATAAATGATCATTGCTCTTGAAAGAGCAACCTGAGCAGTGTTACAAAGGAAGCCTGAAAAGCATTTCAGGTTTTTCTGGTGGAACCTAATGCTGTCATTGAGTAATATTAGGTTGGGGTTGTGTTTATATAAAGGGTCACCCTGTGTGATTCTTCTAAGCATATAACTTACAGTTATATGTGTCACGTTGTGGCTTTGTACAGAAGCAAACGGGTCTTGTAAACACAAACAAATGATGCTTTTAATACATAAGTCGGTTCACTCAAGACTCCTGTACAAGATCGTGAGTTCATGTAAAATACAGCATCCTATTGGATAACAACTATCACATGACATTACACCCTTCCTTTTGTAACGAAAAGCAAAAATAAAGAAAAACTTGTACTACAATAAAGATACAAGTGATGGTCTTTAAAAAAATGCCCGTCTAAGTAATAAATACAAAAACGCATTAGGAAAACTGAGCCCAATAAATGGCAGCAAAATGAGCAAAAGTTCAAAGTTCCTGAGTTGAAATAGAACACAACGAAAAGTTCAATGTCTCTGAGTAAAACTAGGTCATCTTCAAGTCCTTGAAACGAGCAGGTAACTTAATCTGACGTCTGCTCCTGGTTGCTGCGGCTACTCCTGCAGGTGGGTCTTTCACAGGTGCTAGTGCTGGTACTGTGGGACTTGAGGGTGGAGTAGAGACGTCTGCTGATACCAGTTGGGGTGGTTGTATGGGCAGCTCCTCAGAGTCCTTTACCGCTCCTTCTGCTGGCGGTGTTGATGTAACCGTGATCTTTGAAGGCCAGACCTCTACTTCCGGTGTGTGGGTGCCTTTGGTGCCTTCAGTTTCTCTCGAAAAACTCTTCTATCTTCAGTGCGTACTGCATATGATCGCACATCCACTTGGTCTTCAACTTGAGCTTTCTTCCACTTTCGTGCTTGGGGACTAGGTAGCATTACAACAGCATCACCTCTGCATAAGGGCAACAGCTCTCGAGTTCCTCTGTTGTGGTAATAGGTCTGACGCTCTTTCTTCTTAAGAAGTTTCTCTCGCACACCAGGGGTTGTCGTAGGTTTCAGAAGACTTGTTACTGTTGGAAAAAGTGTTCTTGTCTTTCAGCCACAAAGTTTTTGCACGGGTGAACAGCCTACGCCCTCTGTCGGGGTGTTTCTCCAGTCCAACGGTGTTAAATAAAAATCGGTTCCAGCTTGCTTGGATTTCTTCATTAACTGCTTTGCTGTTTTAACAGCGTTCTCTATGCGGCCGTTGCTTTGAGGGTAGTTGGGAGAACAGGTGACTAACTCGACCTCATAAGCTGCTGCAAAATCTCTAGACTCTTGAGAGTCAAAGGGTGGGCCATTGTCGCTCTGGAACAGGTTAGGTATACCATGATTGGAGAAATGGCGTTTCAACCTGGTGATAATGGATCTTGCAGTCTTCCTCTCAAGATGGTCAATTTCAAAATAACCAGAATAATAGTCTACAGCACAAAGATAGTTTTTCTCATCTAAGGTGAATATGTCAGAACCAACTTTCTGCCAGCAGCATTCAGGCACATCATGAACTATAAGAGGCTCACACTGAGAGTGGGTGGCGTACATGTTACATGTATCACAGTGTTCAATGTAATCCGTGATTTATTGATTTATAGAAGGCCAGCAAACAACCTCACATGCTCTTCTCAGGCATCCTTGTATTCCGATGTGAGCATGGTGGATCTTCTCTTTAACTTTCTGTCTCAAGGTCTCAGGGATAACACATCTTTGGCCTTTAAAGATGATTCCGTCTTGTA
>NC_090872.1:36689092-36701592 GCF_036669935.1 Montipora foliosa
TATTATTGCAGTATACACTTCTGAATGATACTTTAAAATACTAATACATAGGGCGCCAAAGCGTAACCAATGAACCAGTCTCAACTAAAATAATTACCAGTATTGATTCTCATTAGGAATAAACAAAACTAAAGACCTAAAAAAGTTGTATATTATGATTATGATTATGATTATGATTATGATTATGATTATTATTATTATTATTATTATTATTATTATTATTATTATCAACATGATTTGGTTCTCTTTAGTTGTCAAGTGTTCTACTGGGTAATGTTTATTGTGTCTCAGAAACTCCCCATAGCTTTAATGGAGACACAACACTTTACACAACACTATTATATCACTATTATTTCACTTTGCACTGCTCGCAGGCTATACTATGCACCTCTTAAGACTTTTGCATTTTAATGTAGCATACAGGTGTTTTTACTGCATTTACAACCTTGCTGGAGTGAGGAAGGATTTTACGAAAAAGTGCTTGACACTTGATTTATAATAATTATTAAGGACAGAACAGATGGCATCGAGTATCCTAGTCCACAGGCTGTGTCCCGATACTCAGTAACATTTCCTGCCTTAAGTAGCATTAGACAAACCTATAAGAATAATGACACGACACAATTATTATTATTATCATTATCATTATCATTATTATTATAGGTTTGTCACTACTTAATGCAGGAAATGTAATAATGAGTATCCGGACACAGCCTGACTGGACTAGGGTACTCCATGTCCTCCGTTCTGTCCTTAATATAATCAGATGTACAGTACTTTTCCCAGAATCCTTCCTCACCCCAGCAAGATTACTCGTTATTACTCGTTATAAAAGTTCCATGCAATATGGCATTCCCAACTGTCTCAGCCTCATATCAAATCCTCTCGAAACTGTTCCCAGTGCACCAATTACTATTGGGATGACTTGAACTGAACAGCAGTTTCAATTTCATTTGACCTCATATTTCAAGTTGCAGGAAAATACTCTTGTGTTGAATGGGCAGACTACATGAATTATTATTATGCATGATTTCTCTTACTTATCAATTTAGGAGCACAATATCAGGCTTGTTGTGTCCAATGTGATGGTCTGTTTGGATCTTAAAATCCCACAACGGTTAGTACTTCTCAGAATCACGGACTGGGTCAGGTTTGTGGTCAAACCAGTTTGCTGTCCTTTCAAAACCACACTTCTTGCTGAGATCCCAGTGGATAACCTGGGCGACATTATAGTGTCCCCATGACTTGCACTGTTTCTGTGCAAGTGCAGTGCATTCTCCTACTACTACATGTATTAATAATAATAATAATAATAATAATAATAATAATATTATTATTATTATTATTATTATTAGTTTTTATAGATATTTTCTATTAAATAGATTTCTATTAATTAGTATGTTAAGACCAAAGAGAAAGACACATATGTAATGGATTTTTTTTAAAATGGTCTAGTATAGTACGAAACCTTTTAGTTTTTATAGATTTCTATTAATTAGTATGTTAAGACCAAAGAGAAAGACACATATGTAATGGCATTTTTTTTATTATTGTAAATTTACGATTTTTCTTTGAATTTGTTAATAAATAAATTAAAAAGATATTATTATTATTATTATCATTAATTAACAAAACTACAGTTCCATATTAATTTTCATACATTTACTTGTAGTTCAAAATGCTTCTTAACCCCCACAGCTTTCATAGAGATTTGGTAAGGTGTGTTGCATGACACCAAAGACCATGTGCTGTAATGTGTAAAGTAATGCTGATAATAGTGTGAAATGGAGTTATTGGAGCCTCTCCTAACACTGCTCTAAAGACAGAGCTTTCCTCACGATATGTGCCATACACAACAAAGCTGACTTCTGAATAACTTCCAGCCTCATTTTCGCTTCGCACCTACTACAAATTCTAGAATTTACTAATTCACCCAAATGGCACACTACTGTACTTCTTAGCATCTCTGGTCCCACAAAGTCCCTAGTCTCAATGGCAATCAGCAAAAGGACTATCAAGATGCCCAGTCACAGTTTCATTAAGTCTAAGTAGGTAATTATTGTTCTCCCAAAAGCAGAGAGAAACAGAGGGCTGACCACTGATAGCCTGAAAATTGGTGTCAAGTACCCGACTTCTGTTGCAAACCAGAAAAGTTGATGGGCATACTGGAGACTAGCCTGTGCCACAGACAAAACCAAACCTTTGGTTGGGTCTGTCTGTGCTGAAATCCTCGTTCTGGGCCCCCAGCAGCATACCAGGATATTGGACTGTTCAGAAAAACAATTGTTACCGGTAATAGCCAATCAGGTTAAAGGGAAATTTGAAATGCACATCCGCTTGTTCGCTGACTCCGTTGGGAGTATTGGCGCAACTTCGCAGATCGTCTGGGACGCAGGCTAACTGGGAACCAGTTTTGGTTGAATTACAATAACAAGAAAAGAAAAATATATACAGTGTTTAAGAAAAGACGGGGTCCTTGGGTCAAAAAGCCTACAAGGTCAGCTTTATGACCCGAATTTATCATTAATGGTTTGGTGACGGGAGCTATTTGAAATTGACCTGCTGGAATTCCACTCTTTCAATACAAACGTATCTGGAAGACTGAATAATTATACTGATTACCAGGCCAGATGTTCTTGTCTGTTCATCTCTCTTTCAGTCAGCAAAACAGGTAATCAAAGGATAATAACTTTTGGAAATTTTCAAAAGGTCAGATCAAGCGGGTCGTATACGGTGGGCACCATTAAAATTGATAATTAGTTACCTCGTTCAAGCCATCCAAAAGAAGTCGACAACATTTTTCTGATCGGTACATTGAGATCGGTTGCAGATGACCAGACACCGTGGAAAGTCTTTTGCTAGCTGCCATTGCACAAACAGAGTTTTCTGCACGAACAGAAGCGGGGATTTAGCAAAAACTCAGGGCGGGTAAGCCCCAGTTTCCGCGAGTCTTGGGTCCAGGCTTCCCAGAGCACCCCTGCTGTCGCAACCCATCCTCTAGGATTATGGGAAATGAATATCTATTTTTAAAATCAGAACCCCAATGCCTAAACTCGCTGGACTCGAACCTGGGAATGTTCGATTTATAACCCTTGCACTTAACCCCTAGACTACTGTATCGCTAACTGACAAAACACTTTTTAAAAGATATTTAAAGTATATTTTTTCTTCCGAATGCTGCTGTAAACGTGTATTATCACCGGCTAAGAAACAAGTTTAAAAAGGAGAAAATGTCGGTTACCAAACCTTTTTAAAATCAAGTACTAGACTTAACCACTATTCAGCAATGATTTTTATGTACTAATTAGATTTGATAAATAATCGGTGCAATTGTCAGCCAGTTGATCTTTAGTTGTTAAGTGGATAAAAACAGTTCCTTCGCATTGGGAGCTCTGGGTTCAAATCCCTTCCAAGGATGTCTTTTTTCTTTTTTTTCTTTTCATCTGCTACCACAAGTCCTGGGACAGAGTAATCCTAAAATGACGATAACAGTCATTCCAGGGAAAATTACGAATTGTCGATAATAGTCATTTCAGAGGTAGAGGATATGTTGGCTGTTCCAAACCAATCTCACGTTACGCCTGCTCCAGCAGCACACACGCATTGTTTTACAACAATTAATTGGGTCAAACTTTTTTTTTTCCGCGGTGACTTCAATTTCATTTGCACTGCTTTTCAATCTGATATCATTCTGTCTTTTTTTTTTAAGATTGGCAATAGCGATATTCACCGTTCATAAACAGTTCTTTTTAAAGTCAGTCATGTAGCAGCGTTAAGGCTGCCAATTAAAGAACAAAAGAACCTTTGTTCGACAGCCAATAGATCTCTGGTCGGTACATAATGACAAAGGTGACATACCAGTGAGTAATAAGTAATAAGTCGAAGCCCGGCAAAGTTCGGCGTGTGCGCAAATAAATACGGTTATTCCATCTACCATAACAAGTATTTCATGCTATTAGCACGCTCTTTTCCGATAATTTAAACTATTTGTTCGCTTCGCTCACTCGCGAGAGATACTTTCAGCACTCGAAGATAATTGCAATTCGTATCCCCGCGCGGCTATGTAATATCCTCTATGATTATCAGGTTGAATTGGTTCTTATGTTTGTGGTGCTCTTTTTACCAAATGTCAGGCTGGAGGTTTTAACTGTACTAAAATGGCGGCCATTTTTGAATAAGGTGTATGTACGTTTCTCGAAAGACCCGGGACTTTTCAGGCCTTTTGCCGGGTGTCACAACTCCTGGTTTATCTTAAGAACGGAGAGGCTTTGAATTATCTTACTTCACAATCATTTTGAATTTTGTTTTATTGAAAACTTATTAAAAGACCAGCTTATCAAAACTAGAGGGATGACAGTTTCGTAAATGGCTTTCCGGGCCCAAAAATTATAGGGACTTCCGAGAAACGGGCACCAGTTTCTTCGCTAATCGCATGTGCGGTACAAAAAGTGTCACTCTGTGACAGGAATTAACGAGAGTTTTCAACCCACTCACTGTCAGAGAATGTTTCATATGCACGCTCGTACTTAAACACTGGTTCGTTGTCGCTGCTAAACTGTTCTTTCAACCGTGCAACGAGCGAGCAAGAACAAACAAAATAACCAGAGTTTAATTTTCTTTTCCGATGTAGTTTTTCCTGTAGCCTTGTACCCTTGCAAGGGTCTGTCAACCTCCAAGGTAGATCCAGCTGATTTTCTTTTGGACAGAAAACGTACGAGTTTTGAAGTTAAAAAATGTATGATATATCTTGTAACTTTTATGCAAATTACCATGCAGAACTTAAGATAGCATCGAGTCATTCTCTCCTCTTTCAAATGAGATATAGAGTGTTTTGACGTGACGTCACGGCGCCCATGTCGGTGTTCCCAAACAGTGGAACGGCGGCCACATTGTTGTACCAAACTAATCCTCCGGGAATTGAGCTCTATTGTCATGCAAATGTTTTCTTTTGTTTTGGTGGAAAAACAAGGTTACTGATCACGTGAGTGAAAACACTCTATAAATTTCCTTACTGATGTGAACACTTTTGGAGAAAAAAAATTAAAAATACACCTGTCATCACTTTCGCTATTTGGGTGTCTGGAATTGAGTTTTAACAAGCATGGATTGGGTTGACGTTCGGAAAAGCTTACGATGGTGCCGATCATGCCTGACTAGTTGAGATGTACGCCTTGTACAGATTCTTAAGTTGGTTCGGGATAGTGATTCACAGGAAGGATTGCCAAAGCTCTATCCCACACCTCACAGATCATTGAGAAATAATTGGAATAACGCGATGTTATCTTTTTAGATGACGCTCTCGTTAAAGGCGTCCGAGTGTTTTCTTATCCTCATTTCGAAGATTGGCGTTGCTTCAGCTCCCTATAAATAATGCAAGTGAAGCTGACTTTCCGCTCACGTTATCAAATAGCCTGCACACAGGCTCTCCGTGCGTCGAATGAAGCGCGATTATTCCCCAGCCGTTGACCGCGCGCCATTCGATGCTTGGAGAGTCCGTGTTGAGTCTGTGTGCAGGCTAGTTGTCAAACGTTAGTCACCAACAAGAATCAATCTCTGGACTATATTCACCCGGAAGAAACAAACTGCACCCAGTCATGTCATTCCTTGGTTCCAACCACCCAATTACACACACACAAAAATAAAAACCTACAGAACAAAAAAGAAACTTATTGTACAATATACTGAGCCGGAAAATGGTCTCTTGAATCATAATTTATTTCAAAATACCATTAATTTTGATTCGCTTGAAAGGCGTCTGTAGCCTGAAGCTAAAGAATTCTCTTGATGTTCACCGAGTGCTTTGCGTTGAAAATCTAGGATGAGTTTCAAATACGACTTGTATTTCAGATATATACTTAAATTGTTTGCGTCATTTATTCGGTCATACATGCAAAGGCTACTGTGGAGAATCGTAGGGAAAGGTTGCCTCACTTTTCCATATGACAGTGAAGACTTGAGCAATCATTCCAAATGATAAAAATCGCTAAACATTTTGCGCAAAATTTTAAGGAACACGTTGTTTCCTTGCTTGGTGTTCCCGCTCTCAAATTCTCCAGGAAGTAAAAATGTAATTCGGCGCAATCCCATAAAATCGATGCCTCCTGCTTAATGTTCGATCACACGTCCCCATCACAAAGCGGTTCACTCAAACCAATTTGAGCCGCGTCCACACCATTCATGCTCCCAGTGGCTCCATCATCCTTCGCAAAGACAGAGGCCAGGGGAAACAAAGTTCGGCATTTGAGAAAATATTCCCTTGTTAAATCACTGCATTCTCCAAAGGCACCTTCCAACAGAGTATTGTAAATCAAAGTGCAGTTCTGTATGGAAAAAAAAAAACGGAGTAGCATTTTGGTCTTCATTTACGATAACGCTGATAAAATGCACTTACACAAGAACCTTAGCGTTTCGCCTTTAAGATGGGGAATTGCAGACAACGATCTTCCATCTCATTTGCACGTTATTAAAAAACAAAGAGGCACATTACATCATCCGCTCGTTCTTTAAAAACGGAATCCCCGCACCTCACTCCGCTTCGCTTTACTGTGAGTACAGTGGAGAAAAAGAAAATATTCTGGTCATGCTTCCTCCATTGGACATTGCTGTTTTCTCGAGAAAACGTTTGAGAAAGCACCTTGGTGGTTTTCCCTGCATAGCATTTCATATCAAACTCGTACAATCCATCTTACTTTGTTGCTGTAAATAATCAGTTGACGGTATAGCTTTAATTAACGCCCACTATCGGTGAAAAAGAACTGCAATTTGGTTTCATACACGAGACTACCCAAGACATCAACGTAAAGCCCATCAGATCACGGTTTTTGAAACAACAGCGCCTAAAAACAAAAATATATAGCCAAAAATACTTTCAGGGCGAATCTGGGACTTCAATGGTACGCTTCTTCACAATCCTTTTTACTAGAACATCCATCTTATTACAGGTATTCCTGGACATGCGTTTTTTTTTTTCCAAACAACAACAAAAAGATAGTATGAGCAGTGTATCCAAGTGTGGAAACAAGGCGAAGTCGAACACATGGCGGAGAGAACATTGTTATGTGAACCCGTAAAACAAAATACCTTAATTTAGGTTATTTATTCTTCGAACAGGAGCAAAGATCCGGTGCAAACAACTGTAGTGATAGTCTTACCTCTAGTGTCCTGTCTTCAAGATTGTCCGACAGATCAGTGACCAGCGCCAGCGCATCATCTATCTTCGTTGGATCTAGCAGACACAACATCCTGCACCCTGTTGACAAAAATCACCTCTGTTAAGTTTACAGCCACGACTAAAAGGCTAACAAGAACGTAAGCGGTTACACAAGCCGGCAATGGAATGTGGCAAGTCAAGATGCTAATCGTAGCAGTTATTGACGTTACTTGAGCAGTAACGAAAGCAAAGCCTAAAAAAAAATTTTGCTTTCCCTTCCTTACTTCTCAAGTAACTTCATTCATCTCTCTGCAGTTCAATTGAACTGAATTTTTCTGGCTTTCTTTCATTATTGCTCAAGTAACGTTAATAACTACAATGATAAGCATCTTAACTTGATTCATCTCTCCGTAGTACAAATATATGTGGATTTCATACACATTAACTTTCGTCAATTGGAATGTGTGTTTGGATTGAAAAGAAAACGTGCAAATGTTATTTCTTTATCGGTGACGACTTAAACACGAAGACGCACCAGAAAAGGGGTCGCTTCACGCTCTACTTTTGTTCGAATTCATTCACGCACAAGTGATTATCCAAGATGGCGATCATTAAACAGCAGCACAGAGACAGGGGACAGGAGATCAAGAAAAACAACGACAGAAACATCTCCTGACATATCAACACAATGCCATTAGGGAATTTGTTATTGCACAAATTATGAGAGTGCTGTGTTTGCGACTACGGTTGATGGACAAATCATCCGCATGACGAGAGACCGGAAAAGTTCTCAGTAGTGACCAACGACGAGTTGATTTTAGACAATTATTGTGGAAACATTATTGACCTCTTTCATAATGGTGGCTAACTAAGATACTCTTCTGTTTTAATGCAAATAAGCCTTTCTGGCCTCGCTACGACGAGCAAAAAAATACTTGTTTCAAAATGAGAGCAGTAGGTGTAATTACCATGAATATAAGACAATGTAAAGGACGTCACCATTTACTGAAAGTGGTCTATGTACCACCCTCCGTTTTGACGAAACAAATACGTCACCAAGCAACCAGCAGAAATTGGAAGTAACATGACGTGAATTTGACAAAAGCATGCTGTTATGGAGCTTACGCATGGCAGAACACGACCACTGCAGCAAACTCATAAGACAAAAGTTAACCGCTTTCCATTGAAAGGAATCATTTTTCCAAAAGTAAGTTATGTACTTAACTTGCTACCGGTATTCATCAACTGCACTGAAATGAACCCAATTAAATGCAGAGCAGAAATGGAAACTCTTAAATGATGGAAAGTGCCCACTCTCTCCGCAAAACCCAAATTTCGCCGAATTAGCTGAGGGGAGCAAAGAATGGCAACAAAATGTAGTCAAATGCAAGTACTTCGTGCGAAGCGAGCAAATCCATCGGTTTCACTCATTCAACTTTTCTTTTAATTCTCTGTGAAAGCTCCCTTCAAGAGGTCTCCACTTCGGGGGAGAACAGCTGTGTCGTGTTACGGTTACGGTCGTCATATTGTTACAAAATAAAAACTGTTTTTGTCAATTCAATTTCGCAACCATAACATGTCACAACCGCTAAAGTTGGCGGTGCCCGGGAAAATTCGAGAATAAAGATGAGCCATCCTACAATTCGATTTTCCAACTACAGACAATTTTTTTTTAATTTTGATAGCAAGCACAATTTTTTTCTGAGCTACGTTATATGTAAGTAGGGGTGGAGGTTGGCTCTTTTTTGCTACGTTATCACCTCTTACCTGAAAGTCTGTGAAGCAACGAATGAGAATTTTGCTCCAAGAAATCGGAGTTAAACTGGGTTAGGTCTTTGCCAGCAAGCAGTGTTTTGAGTTCGCGTTCAATTACAACTGTCACTGGTTCTTTTACGTCTGTTGATTCTGACACTACAGAGTCGATAACAAACAAAGAAGTAAACAAATAAACTAATGATTGGCAGACTGACGCATGAAAGGACAACCTTGCAGTCTGGCTGGTCAACTGAATAAATGTAGGTGAGTCACTGACTGTATAGGTACGAGTTTTTTCATTGAGCACGCCCATTAAGTTTGCACGTGCACATAAACAAAAACTACAAGTCGCATACATATTTGTTACCTATTAAAAGGTATCTACCAACTAAATGGCCAGAAGAAAATGGCTTTAAGTTAAAACATAAACCATTACAAAGCAAAAGTAAAATACAACAGTCTCGACTACCTTTGACAGCAAGCTTGACAATATGTTCGTGTAGCTTGGGGTGATTTCGATTGATGGCATGAGCTCGCTTTACAGATTGAAGCATCAGTAAAAGTTTCCCTAACGGCAGAAAATATAGTATGTACATTTAAGTTCACACTGCAAGGGTCCAGTTATCTGAAACTTTAATTTTTCCCACGACAGTAGTACTAGGAGTGCCGGGGGGAACAACCACGATACAACGTTATGTTGCTGACGTCATAAAGGTTAATGGCTTCACAACCTCTTTTCTTTGCAAATACAGCAAACAACCGCATATAAGAACCTTGAATTTAAAAACCTGTTAGGCTAAAAATTTCATTTTAGACCCCCTTTACATAAGAACCAGGTTAGGGTTATTTGATACCTTTCTTGGGATCTTTTCCAATCCTAACAATGCGCATTTCAGGATAAGTTCGACAAAATTGTCCACACTCGTATCATCTACATGAACTGGTCGTTTCTGTATCTCAATGGTATTGTGCCGAATGACTCGACTCCCACTTTTGACCGTTTACCCAACCTTCAAAATGCACATGCAGGATCTTTGTAGTTTACAACCTTCTTATCTTTCTTTTCTCTCACCCTACCCCCCCCCCCCTCCCCCCCAAATTTTGGAATTCGAATCTATGGTATGACCGCTTCTCTCTCTTGTTTATGATCCCAAAATCCGGTCTCCAAGCACCAGTCTCATCCCATTATTTAACCAATTAACTTTAAAGGATACATGGCATGCATTCCATGTAAAATATTGCACCGACAAGATACTCAAAACAACTTGAACTTTATACATTGTACAGAAGACAACACAACTATGATCAAGGGCGGATTGAATTAAAACACTAACACTCACAAAAATGGGTACATACTTTTGCGAATAAAGAGTTCATAAGCCAAAAGGTGAGTTTCGATTCTCCCTGACGCCAGGTTTTGTAATGGACGGAGAAACTTCAGAGCTTGATCCAAAGGATTGGAAACCTGAAAAGACAATGGACAAAAAAATGGGTAACATTCGTTTTACAGCAATACCTCGCAAGACAAAAGTAGTACATGTATACTAGCATGATGTGTCTGCCAAGAGAACATTACATACCCTACACAATGAATCTGGTTCCAGTTGCGGATCCTTTAGTGAATCTCCTTTCTTGCCACTTTCCTTGTTGTCTTTCATGTCTGCATTCAATTTAAAAAACGATTAAAATACTTCTATAAAATTTTGATGTCTGAACTTAAAAGATGCCATTTCATCATTACTAAATTAACTCATAAGTTCCACAGTGTTCTTTACAAAATTGTTAACATTCCAAATAGTACCAATTCAAGGAGAAAACATGAAAATAATTAACTTCCATGCTGGTCCCAGTTGTTCGAAGCGTGGATAGCGCTATCAGCTGGATAACTAAATTGGTTTTCCTAGAGTTTATTCGCTTGATAGTGATTTATCCGGTGGATAGCGTTATGCCCCTTTTGAACAACCGAGGCCAGAATTCTAGGCTGTTTTTCCACTGTTTGTGGGAAACGTTTTACCAAAAGGTCTAGTGAGTAGGAGAGACATAACTTTTAAAATATAAAACAATGATTTTGAATGTTGCAGACACGTTCTTCATTCCTCAGTGCAAGTGTTACACTGTACATGTACAGTACATAAGATTGATGAAAATCTGATTATATTGTATCTCATGTACTGAAGAAGTGGATGTTTCTGCCAAAACAATCACATCTGCAACAATGAAAATCACTGTTTTACATTCAAAAGTTTTACAAGAACCATGTTTAAAAAAAAAGAAGAAAACCCCAGCTGGCTGGACACTTCAATACATAATCATTGTCTTCATCCTTGCAAGTAACAGACAACAATTTCTTCAGTGCACAAAATGGTTCCTTGGAATGCAACATATTATAGGAATCTCTGTTGATGGAACATTTCTCCGTTTTTTAAGAAGCACTAACAAACCAGTCCACTGCCACTACAACGATCTGCTAATAGACCAATTCGGCAACTCATGTTGTACTCAATTAATATTTCTTGGGGTTAATATTCTGCGCGTATTGAATTTGTACGATAATGTAGCATTTACGTTTAACTGATATGGAAATACTAGGAACAAAACGTTTTATTCCCAAAGGATTCGAATTGGGTACAACATTGAGTTAGACGAATTGAGCAATTGTGCATAAAGCCTTAGGCCCCTGAGAATAAAATTACCTTACTTAAAACCAAAGAAAAAGATAATTTATACCTTTTTTGTTCTCTTGAGCTTTCTTCTCCCGTTTTCTTTCCTTATTGCGCAACTTTCTCAGCTCTTTCACTGACAACTCACTGGTGCCAGCTTCAGTGTCTTCACTGCTTGCTGTTAATGGTTTATCGTGAAGCCGGGTGTAACACTGCAACATAAAAATGCACTATAAAGCACACATTACGATGACGTTCAATGTTGCAGACATGGCATACAGTATCCTTTTAAATGGCTGAGGCAAGGCTCTGGAGTTTTCACAGGTGTTGTTTGTCACCAGATTTGCATTGGCTGGCTCAATGGCCAACAGCTCGGTTATTTTCGCCTGCTTTTCTCTCTCTTCCCCCACTTTTTCTGTAAGTATTTTACACGTTTATATTTCACTCGTTGCTTCAGTGTAACAGTGGTCACTTGCCGGGTTGCTATACAACACTCCCAAACTGGTCTCTTGTTGATGAACTAAGCAATCATTATAAACAGTCACTGGCTCAGGTAAAAATATTTGCAATTGCCAGGCAAAGTTCCCTCTTTTCTTTAGATTCTCACTTTTTCTAACAACATGAACACTTAAACATTTTAATAAAAAACGGTGACTTGTTACAAAACAATGTTATGTAGGATAACACTACTCTTACAGTCAGTTCATACCATACATCTCTACCTCTATAGCCAATTTGGCTGCCTTGAAGTAAAATCTATGACTTCGAAGAACATCTTCAAGTCGAAGTAGCCTATAACAGAAGGAAGATTCATGACCAGGTGATCTGGTGACGTAACTCGCAGGAGGGGAGAAAAATTTTAACGCCGTATCGCACAACCGCGCGGGGCCTTATTTTCGAATTCAACACGGCAGAAGCGAGGTTAGATCTCGTCG
>NC_090872.1:36706592-36744092 GCF_036669935.1 Montipora foliosa
GTTCAAGCTCACCACCTGAAAGAAAGTTGAATGTTTACAGGTAACACTTATTATCCCTGAAAGACAAAACCACTGCAACAACGCAAGAAAGCGGCTGAATTTTATGTACCACAAACTAGCACTAAATGAACTACTGGTATTCTTTTTTCAATAAGAAACCTTTTAAAACAAATTGCACTCAAAGTGACTTCATCAAGAAGCATCTGACCTTTTCCTGTTAAAGTTCCAAAGGTGGTTATGCTGTCAAGGTATCCAAGTGCAATGTTCTCCACAATCTTTACCTGGAATATTAAGTTATAAAAAAAGTTACAAAACAGCATGTATATGTTCTTCCACTTGGATGGGAATCCAGTCTGCCTTGCAGGAAGTTGTGGGTTTGATTCCACAGACAGACCTCACTGTACAGTACACAAGGGTTATTAAAGATACTATTAACCCTTCCACCCCCAAGAGAGACACTTTTAAGGATTTTACTCTGTCTGACATCAGGTGATTTTGCTCACGGGGCCACTCTAGAGGCTGAAAACGTTAACAACATCTATGTGCACTAAAAAAGTATGACCTTTTAACCCCTCCACTCCCAAGAATGACACTTATACTCAGTCTAACACCAGACAATTTTACTTATCAATGGGGAACCCTCAGGGCTGAAGAGGTTAACACCTTTTTTTGTAGTGGAAAAATAAATCTCTTCTTCAATAGTTTAACATACATGTATAATACTTGGGGACATTTTGCTCATTGCTCATATTTTTTCTCGCTCCTACTGGGCTCGGAAAAATACTATGCAACTTGCAAAACATCCACGCGCATTATATGTGAAACCATCAAATCAATGTATATCATACATTGCACATGCACATGTAGACCCCATCTTACGACCCTTTTTCCTTAATAATTATCACTGAGAGGATTGTTAAAGAACTTGATGACTTTCACAAAAAGAAAGACAAAGTTCCCTACGGCGTGTGCTGTTGTCTGGCCTTGTTTCTGTCATCTAATAATTCTCAGAATGGTCTTGAGGGTCATGATTGTGTGTCACAAAACAGTAAATGGTCAATATGACTGTTAACTACTAAAATACAAGTAAAGATGAAAGGTGCGAAATGAGGACAAAAACTAATAAATCATAATTATTTAGTCAGTCGTTACTTTTTCTTTATCAGCATATAAATTCCTGATATTGTTGAAAAGTGGTGGTACTCCTTTATGAATAGCAGGCCTCATGTAGTTGTCCACTAGCCTGATAAAGATTTCCCCTACAGAAGCAAAAATCAAAAAGTACATTATAGCTCTTCAGCCTTTTACCATCGCAACAGCCAAATATTATTAATGGTTGCCTTTGTTACATTGTTGGCATTGAAAAACTCAGTAACAGTGAGTCGCATATCTGTCCCACCCATTACGTCCAACAATTAAGGCACTCATCTGACTCAAAATCCACTGTACAGTGTATTCGTGGTACTAAACCATTTCGAAAAACTACTGTATTTATTTGTGTCTACCTATAAGAAGTGTACAAATACAGGCAAGTCGACGCAATAATGGAATCCTGAGAATTTTAGTTTGGTGTAGGATAACTTAGACAAGTATCACAATTTTCGACAGAAGTCTAAGACTATACTACAATCATGGACAAAAGTGTTGAGAAGGTAGCTTCATTTTACAAAATAACCCCCCTCCCCCTTTTCAATGTTGGATTTTCCAAGGAAAAAAATTGTGACTTTTCTTACCTGGAGATTTCCAACATTGAATATGGGGGATGGGGGGCCACAAGAGCATGGTATTTCCCAAATATTTCATCCAATGGTGAGAATAATCGAATTAGGTGTGAAGTGAACTGATGCCTGAAACCTTCCCAACAACTTCTGACTATGATTGTAGCTACTATCATACTGCATATGCACAGTCATACATGTACACGATCACATCAAGAGGGCTTTTTTGACAAATTCAAACAGATCTCTTCAGTCCTAATCAAATCACACCTTCTAGGATTGATACTGACCTTTTTTTTTACACGTAAATTTCTAGACAAATAGGACAAATGCAAATGCAAGGAAGAAGCTAACCAACTTTCTCATAACAGTACAATCCTTGAGTGATCAGCACTTAATCCTAAACATATAGCATCCAAGCCAGAAAATTGATCGAGTCTGGTAACAACATGGCATCATGCCAAGTTACTAAGTGAAATCAATGGAACATTGTGATCACAACTGATTTGCAAGAGTAGAATTCTGAGCTTAACCAACAATAATTTAAAGTGTCAAAAGGTCTATGTAAACAATTCACCTCTATGCTTTGCTGCCGCCATTAAAACTGGTTGTGCTTGGAGGAAAACGTTACAGAACTGACTTCATTGGCTTATTTCCTGTATTGTTATGCATAAATTATCACTATACACCTGTACATTGTAATGTTGCAGTAACATGTATCCCACAGCCGGTTAACTCTAGACTTTGACCCAGGTCCATTATGTAATGCCAAGGATGATTATTCTACAATAGGTGACTTTCAGACCACAAACTGTTAACTTATACACGGGTAAATACATACATGGTACGTCCATGTTCCGTAGGCCAATAATAGCCCCCCGTGAATCAAGGGTATTGAAATAGGAATTCTCAGCAATTATTGTACATGTACATGTAGTGCTTATAAAGATGAAAACACACCAGTTGTGAATGAAAGTGGTATTCTCTTAGGAGCTTGAGCTCTTGGATACATCTCAGCATACTGCATATACAGGTTATAACGGTCAACAGGGTTGCCTGAAATGAAAAACAATTATTAATTATTCTGGAAACTTGGGAGAAAGTCAAAAAAATTAATATCATCTTTGAGAAAGAATGAATAACCAAAGTTTGTCATGATACAATATATGTATTGTTAAAAGGAAGATAGGCTAAACACAATAAAAAACAAAAAATTAATGTCAAGATGATCATTTTTTTCAATTTCAGTTTCTCAAAGTGTTAAAAACTGCATCCATACATGGAGATTGGGTGCATGGGATTACGTGTACGACCAGCAGCTTCCACTGGAGGCCAGCCAGCCAGCCAGCCCCTCAACCAAGTAACGCTCCCATGGCCAGCAATCCCCGCAACCCATCCATGAGCCCTCAAGTCGGGGGTCCAGGCACCTGTCACACTAATAAACTGTGGAAGCACAGTGGGGTGAGGAGGGGAGAAGCAAAAGCCCATCTAGACAAGCACAGAGCAAAGTGGCTGGCAAAATGTCTGCTGAATCCTCACGCAATGAAGGTGATTCCCTTGTTTTGCACAGCAATCTCATACTGCACATACAGGGCTCTCAAAAGAATTGTGAACAGCCGTTGCTGTGCTATTTTCAACCATAACACAGAAGTACATTGCCAAACGCCATGTAGCTTGGGCCCCTTGGAAAATGACATCTGCGAGTGGTCTGGGCTAAAACGTTTTGAATTCAATATGGCAGCTATGTTTTTCGTTGCAATCGAAACCTTTTAAATACAGTGATTCTTCAGTCATTCTGTGGACTGGCAACGTGGCAAGGAAAATTGCAAAAGCAACTAACATTAAGGTGGCTTTCTACAGTTTTCAAAGAAAAAGATCAAGATTTTGAAATCTATAAAATTAAAGCAACAGGATGTCTCTTCTGAAGTGCTAGTTACTGCAATCGATGTAAAATGTAATTTGACCTAACAAGTAAAATGCAAATCAAGGGAAAATGCTAAATATAGTGACCACGCTCCTGGAGGGGGACTGGAAAGTAGACATTTCAAAGGCCTTTTCCTCAAAAACTAGCCCTACAACCCCATCTTAAAATTCCAGGATTTCTTTAGCGACAAGAAACCATATTTACCCGTGTATGAGCCGGTCCCATGTATAAGTCGACCCTACATTTTTGATGGCAAAAAAAGCAATTTCTTAATTTCTTTGTTAAATGTTCATGGGATACTAATCTTGTATTCTTCGATTCTGGAACTGCGGATACAAAAAAATCCAGGGCCTCAAGTGCTTAATGGTTTTGTGATTCAGCAGTTGTTGTACAGGCAGGCATTTTGTCCTTGAGATTCAAAAAAGTTCTGAGAAAATCGAACAATCATGTAAACCCCGATCTGATTAGTTTCATTGTTCAGGGACACAGGGCTTTAGAGGATAAGCACAACATCACAGAAGCTGAAGTCAGTCTTTGAAAATGACTTCAAAAATAGTCGTATAAAAATAACTTTCTTTAATTTTCCAGACATGTTTCGACTGTACGTCCGTCTAAAATGTTGAAGATACTCACTAGCACAAAAATGAAATAGACACAGGAAAAGTTCATTTAACAAATGTGGAAAGCTCAAAAAGGTATTTCTGTTTCTTCAAATAAAACACGATCGTTCAACTGCTTAGTAACCTGGCACAGTACCTCATGTTTCCGTGTAAGCATCTTCAATTGCATTGCCTGAAAATGCTGGTTGGTAATGGTTGTTTTTTTATTTTTGATACAAACCTTGCTAAATTAAATGCTTTTGCAAACTTCGTGGTGTTTGGTTCATGAGTTTTTTGTTTTGTTTTTCATGTGAGATTTTATAAACCAAGGACCAATTAAACCTTGCACATTTCACATCATTTTTGAAGTCTAGATAGCAGCAACAATACAGATAGTCGTATAAAAATAACAACTTTCTTTAATTTTCCAGACATGTTTCGACGGTACATCTGTCATCTTCAGTGTTACATATTTTGAAATCGCTGTTGAATTTAAAGCTCGCGCGATCTTACAAACTTCGTTACATTGCGTTGTCAATATTGCGTATTAAATCAAAACAGAACAAAACAAAAATTTTTAAATGTGTGACGCTTAGTTCCTTACAGGGAGAGAGTCAGGTTAATGTGTTTCACCTGCTGGTTGAGATCGGGCTTCTCCCATTTTATATACATGGATTCCTTAAGCTTCACTTAGTACTTAGTGGCTGCAGAGTCCAGGATCTCAAAGCAATCCGGTGTGCAGGATGCCTTACAAAACTCTGAACTCTCGCGCACTCGTGTGGAGAAGTGTCCGCTAGTTTCACCAACATAACAAGCATTACATAAGTAACAAGCATTACATAGTAAGTGCGCAAGCACTTACTTTCAGGCAGATCTTCGACAAAACAAAACAAAAAACTCATGAACCAAACACCACGAAGTTTGCTAAAGCATTTAATTTAGCAAGGTTTGCATCAAAAATAAAAAAACAACCATTACCAACCAGCATTTTCAGGCAATGCAAGTGAAGATGCTTGCACGCAAACATGAGGTACTGTGCCAGGTTACTAAGCAGTTGATCATATTTTATTTGAAGAAACAGAAATACCTTTTTGAGCTTTCCACGCTTGTTAAACGAAATTTCCTGTGTCTATTTCATTTTTGTGCTAGTGAGTATCTTCAACATTTTAGAGTTGGACAAATCCTGTTTCATTTCAACTGGAATTGCTTACATTGATTTTGAAGTCTTTTGTTGCAAGAGGAAAAGCCAACCTTTTCCACTGTGTTCATTATGCCCAAGACAACATTATCATGTTAAATTTGAATAAATTATTTAGCTGGAACTTGGCTCTAAATCATTGACCCATGTACATGTATAAGTCGAGGGCAATTTTTGGAGCTTCTTTTGAGGCCATGAAAGGTCGACTTATACACTGTAAAATAAAGGAAATAGTTTAATCTGTCAGAAAGGTTTTTGGCAAATGGCAAAAACGTCGAATTTAGTCTATTTTGATAACAACTGAAAAACTGTGATACATCTTTTTTAAAAAAAGACAGTTTCGTCTTCATATTGTTTGCTAATTCCCAAAATTTTAACCCTGGTTGTACAGCCAGGTATTGAGAAAGAAGGCCTAGTTTCCAGTCCCCCTTCCAGGAGCTCGGTCATTGTATTTAACCTTTTCCCCTGATTTGCACTTATTTGTTCGGTAACATTACACTTTACGTCAATTGCAGTGAAAAAAATTGTTGCTTTAATTTCACAAATTTCAAAATCTTGATCTTCTTCTTTGGAAAACTGTACTACGACACCTTAATTACAAATTTATCCACTCCAAAAGTCGTTCTTTTATTTGCACTATCTGATATGCTGATTGAGGCATACTCACACTTACTAGTGACACCCATGGCAGGCGTTACGGGTTATATTGAGAACCCTGGCATAACATTGCAACTTCAAAGATGGCAGCGTTTCTCGCCAGCCATCTAAAGAAACACAACAAAGACCACTTTTGCTGTTAAAAAGCTTTCAAGCGCAATCATTATATCTATTCTCGGTTAAGAAGTTGTTGTTTCGGAATTCCCTCCAGTCCTTTTGCAGAAAGTGATCATTTTGAAGCTGAAATTGCCCCTTTGCCATCCATTTGTCCTGTGTATGAATAATTCAATTGTGTCAAGTTTGACAAAAATCTGGATAGTACGTCATTTTCAAGGGAACTACCTTAAAAGACTGTGAATGAGCTGACCATATGCATGAGTCAAACACAGCTGACCACTCTTAGTTGATCGACCAACAGACCTTACAGACCAATACCACTATTTTGTTGTTAACTTGATTCATGTATCTTCATGACAGCATTTTTTTTTCATAACTCACTGAGTTCTAAAGACCTCTCCAGTTCATGGTAATACCAGTTGTTTTCTGGATTTCTCCTCAGCAACTCTCTGAAAACCTTCTCTGCTTCTCTCAAGTTTTTTAGTTCAAGGTGCAATGATCCTGCAAAACACAGAATCACAACCAACTTGACGGTAAAAATAGAGTACTTTACTGGGAAAAAATTAAACCTGGCTCCAAAGTTGCCACAGTAGAGTCTGTACCCCAGTAGGCCAAACCTTGGTCAAATTTGCTTCGTTTTTGCTCACTAAGGATTACCCCTGAAAAAAAGATAATTTGGGGTGTGTTCGATTGACCATATTCCGGAATAGGAATTCAAGGAATAGAAGTTACAAAGCCTCCGTTTTTATGGAGATTCATGTTAAAATCATCAAACACCTTCTCAATGCCATTTTAAAAATACATGTATCTTTTCTATCATTGTTGCTTCAAAACGCCAGACGTACTGTTTTAAATCATCATTCCATGTATTCTTATGTCAGAATACATGTAGGGTCAATTGAACACACCCTTAGTTTCCCTGACCAGCAAACTTGAATGTTATCACATGTTTTGTGGTAGCCAAATTTTAGCCTCCATTAGTGCCAGCTGCTTTGCTTATCATTTTTCTCACAATCTGAATGTACTGTACTGTTTTGTTTTTTTTTTAAGACACATACACTGTACTGTATCGTAGGAGGCAGTGTGGCCCAGTGGTTAGCCTTGAGATTTGGGGATCCTGGGTTAGGGACACCAGTGCTTGACTTTCAGGAAAAAACCAAGGGGCCCCTAAGCTTTCAGATTTGGTTGCCAGCTCAAGTATTTTACTTGCCAAAAAATTTCCTTATACGTTTCAACAAAGGGTAGAATCCAAGTGAGATCAAGGCGAAAATCAGAGTGCATAGAGCGGCCTTGACAGCCATAGATGGGTAAAAATAGTTGCAAATTTTAAACGCTGGATTTGGCCATTTCCGAGTTGCTGTTTGCCTCTGGTTCAAAGTACTTAACAATTCAAATGATAATGAGTTTGATTTGCATGAAAATACACCAGTCATTTCCATTTGAATGGTTGTGCACTAGGACTCACTTTGAAGCTGAGGCAAACTTGGAGAAAAATAATTGTAAAATAAAAGTAATAAAAGTTAATGTACATCAATCATAACATTGCTAAGGAATTCGATTGTGACCGAGTCGATTGTCCCAGATATTGCAATATGATATCCACATTTTAAATATACTCTTGATCCTTGGAAATGCTTTTAATTCGCAAACCCTTCACTGAACGTGCAAACGGACTCAATTGGCGCAAAGACATTCACTTGAAAAACTTAAGCCTTCATTCTTATGCTGATGCTGAAGAACACTAAATCTCTACATTAATTTATTCACTGGGCCTTGAGAATGGTGTCACAATGACGATGAAACATCCGTTATTAAGTTTTTTATTCGCTTGTTTAAATTTTCGATATTGGTGCATTGACAGTGGTACATTAAGTTTCTTTTTTCAAATTATTATCATGATTCATTATGAACAACAATTTCATTTCTTACTCATTATTTCTGAGAATTACAGCCATCAATGATTGATAAAAGGGCTGCAGTGCATACGTAAGCTGGAAACCAATATTAATACCAAGTAAACACGAGCAGTGTTCTCACCAGGCTGCGCCCTTGTGGGATTCACACACAAAAATTCGAAATTGGCACACAGAAATCACCACTATGAATTGTTTGGAAAATACTTGTTTATATTTCCTCAATGGTTAGAATGTTTTTTCGAACCAAAAGAAAGAGGAATATCTAAGTTTTACTTACAAAAAAGATTGAAACAGTTCTTTTCAATCCCTACAGTTCCTAGGTACAATTCTGCTTCGTTACTGCATGTAGCAAGAAAGATCTCCGTGTATTTCAAAATGCTTGAAAGATGAAACATGGGTGGCTAGTCTAAGAATAATTATTTATCAGTAGTACATGTAGACTGCGAGCAGTCTCTCTTTTGCTCTAAATCATTGACATGAACGAACACTTCAAAATGGCTGAAACTGCGAGTTGGAAATACCACGGGCATTTGTTAGAGCGAAGAGAGAGACTGCAATGGTTTCGTATTGCATTTTGGAACTCTAGTGATAGATTGACAGCTCTCATCATCCTGCCTGCCATGCCCATTTGGAAAATATTCTCACAGGAATCAATGAAGATTTTTTGCCAATAATGTATATCACCCTGCTTATGTGTGAATGTTTGTTTGCCAACAAAACTTGAATACCATGTAGAAGTTTTATTTGTGGGGTATAATTTTTGCTGTTTAATCCACAAAATAAAAGTCCCACAAAAATATCATGCTACACAGTAAGGTGATCCACGATGATTCCACACCAAAAAAAAAACAGCAACAAATACCGTAAGAGAGTTCCTTCAAATCAATTTATAGCAATTCTCCATAGAAAAGCAGCATATGTGAGCATGGATACTTTATTTTGGAGAAGCTTGGATTTACTACATTACAAAGTCACTTGCTTTCTTGTGTGAAAGAGCAACAGATGATCCCGGGGCAAAGGAAGCGAAGCCACAGAAGGAAGATTCAAGCAAAGTCACAATACACCTCACAGATTGACATCAAAAGTCTTCAAGACTACCACATATGATGATGGAAGCAAGGAATGCATGCTTAAAATGAAGTTAACGACAGATAAAGATAACAAGAGGATAAATAAACACCATTTCCAAAGCCTACATGCGTTAAGGCGTGAAGTAAATTAATGTGCCTTGTCCATTCATTGTACTCATTTGATGAATAACAAAATTAAATAATAATAATGCAGTAGGAAACAGACAACTTTTTTGAAAGACATGTTTCAGCATGCTTATGCCATCATCAGTTTAACGAGTTCCTAAGTGTGAACAGATATAAAGTCTACGGGTAGATGAAAAAATTATTACAACATGACGTAATACAAAAGTGGGGACTAATTACAGCGTGACACTAAACATCAAGGTGTAAACTAAAACGTGAGAAAAGTGTTGTAATGCTGCAATTGTTTGTTAAGTTCAGGTTTGATCTTATTTATATAAAAAGCTTCTTTGAGTTTCAAATCAATCGAGTTGCTGGCAGAATCCAGAATACTAAAGCACGAAGGGGAGTATTTGTTCTTACATAAAGGGGATGTGTTGAAATGCTTAAAAATATGCGAGTTTTTATTGCTTTCCGTGTGTTCCTTTATCCTGATAAAAAAGTGGTCACTAGTTTCACTAATATAACAGGAATTACAACCCGCACAAGAAAATTGGTAAACTACCATGGATTTTAGAGCAACAGGAGTATGATCTTTAACACTAAACATGTTTTTAATTTTAAATGAAGTGAAAACTAATTTGATAGTTAGGTCAGATTTGCAAAAGCGCTTAGTAAGTTGTCGGATTTTAAGTTTCGCTATTTTGGAATAATGGCCGACAAAAGGGAGTTTAAAATAACATGTATCATTGTCATCATTAGTGTTCTGGCTTTTTTGACAAAAAGACCGGTCAAGATACCGCTTGAAAGTTCTGTCAATAATGTGCGAGGGAAATGAATTACCGGCACATTTCAAAGTTTATTAACATCGTTTTGAAGGCCGGAGGAAGTGTTGTTGATTTTATAGACACGGTCGATAACAGTTCTGATAAGGCCAATTTTATAGCATGATGGAGTAAAACTAAAGAAATTATGTGAAACTATGATCTTCGCAGTTATGAACGCAATTTTTACAATTGCGTAGAGAAGCCTGAAAAATTCAGGACTTCAACGGGGTTTGAACCCGTGACCTCGCAATTCCGGTGCGACGCTCTAACCAACTGAGCTATGAAGCCACTGACGTTGGGAGCTGGTCATTTGTGGGTTCTAATGGTCCCCTGAGGAATGAATCAATCATATATGATTCATTTCATATACCATTTCATCACTAAAGAAATTAGTTAAGAGACCAGCGTACGTTTTTTTTAAGAAAAACTGAAAAAACACAATCACGCGAAGAGTTGTCAACAAGTATGTAAAGAAAGGAGAGTTTACCATCATTCTCCTTCTCAAAAGTGAATTTGATGTTGGGGTGCCGTGAATTGATGTAATCAAAAAATGACATAGCATCCTGTTCGTTGTGAAAGACAGTCAACATAACGCCTATAGAGTAGAGGGTGATTCGAATGGTTGACAAGGGGGATGGGGACAAAGGGAATGGTCAACACATCCCCTTTATGTAAGAACAAATACTCCCCTTCGTGCTTTAGTATTCTGGATTCTGCCAGCAACTCAATTGATTTAAAACTCAAAGAAGCTTTTTATATAAATAAGATCAAACCTGAACTTAACAAACAATTGCAGCATTACAACACTTTTCTCACGTTTTAGTTTACGCCTTGATGTTTGGTGTCACGCTGTAATTAGTACCCGCTTTTGTATTACGTCATGTTGTAATAATTTTTTCATCTACCCGTAGACTTTATAACTGTTCACACTAAGGAACTCATTAAACTGATGATGGCATAAGCATGCCAAAACATGTCTTTCAAAAAAGTTGTCTGTTTCCTACAGTATTTATCATTCTTACTACTATTGCGACCTTATGGAAATAATAATGCAATAAAAATATCTTAGTGGTCAGGCTGGCGACTACATTGCAAGTGTGAAAAGTCAGTCGCCAGTGAATAAAATCCGGTCACATTGCTTGCAACGTCAAGCACTGGACACATTCTGGCCACTGGTTGAATTTGTTCCGGGAAGTCCCTGGTTCAACTTCTCAGCTGCACTAACTGTAAATAGCCAACAGTTGTTGTTGAATGTTCTGTTCTGTCATGATTGTGTTCATTGGCCCTGAAAAACCCCTATTGGAATTGGTCAATTATGTATGTATGTTACACAATGTATGTATAATTATGTGAACTAAACTTAGCTCATGGTTGAAGCAGATGTGTTTCAAAATAATTCTCTTCACTGCACAGCTGTTTGTGTGCAGCATAACTCAAATGACTGTACCTCTAATTTCTCGCACTACAAGTTTATCATGCATCAATGATCCATATTGCATCAAGTGGTCTAATGCTCTGTGTGGTCTTCCAGCTTCTCGAAGCACCATGTTTTGATACAGCAGCAGTTCACCATGTTCGATGTCAACTTTTGATAAAGAAATCTGTGATGATAATGAAGCAGAGTAAACTAAATTTCATGCCCTACACATGTACATTTACTGTAGTATGGCATAAAAGCACGGCCCACTGAAACAAGAAAATACCTTGAATCTTTGCGATGGATGCTGAAACCCAAGGTGTAACTTTGCCAGGGGAATTGACCATATAATAACCATAGCACATGCCATATGAAAGAACATTAAGGACTGATTCCAGCACATACTGTATGTCCAGATATGCAAGATACATGTATTAGATACCCACCTGATTTTGACATCTGACACAAAGTGTCCTGTTAAGTTTAACAGGGCTCAAGACTAACTAGCCAACTAGCCACAGGCTAGTGAAATTTCAGTTTTGACTGGTAGATTTTGAGCTTTCACTAGCCATTGGGGCTAAAAGAGAGGACAAAAACTAACCAAAACAGCAAATTAGAAAAAAAAATACTGAACACAAAAGGAAAGCGGATTACAGTTTCCCTGTGCCCCATTACCAAATGCCAGACAGGGCTTAACTTCAGTGAACGTTTGTATTTTCTTCGAAAATAATTAATCAAGTGTGAAATCATGCGGAACTTCTCTGCTGTTGTTTCATTTACTGTAAACAACAAGGTCAAGAGGTCACGTACTTGTTTAATAATAATAAAACTTACAGTATATAGCACCAATATCAATATTAACTTTTTTCATCAGTGCTCAAAAATTATAAAACTGATTACTTAAGCAACTTAACAGCTGTAAAAATTGCAAAAACCTACTAAAAAGTTAACAAGTTTAAAAAGCATATAAAATTACCTAAAAGCTTTCTGGAATAAAAATGTCTCAAGTGTCTTCCTAAAAGATGTACTTGATGGGTTACTCCTAATTGCAAAGGGCAATAAATTCCATAGTTAAGGAGCAGCCACAGTAAAAAGGCGATCTCCTAACATTGTTGTAAAATTCATTAATAATTCATCAGGATGACAGCCAACAGAAACGCACTATTCAGGTCACATGTGTTGGTTTGTAAATCCCGTTAAAGTTCAACTGTCTGAAAGCACGGGGTGGGATTGAATAGATAGCAGGGAAAGGCTGGGGTTGATGAATTTTTAATTAGTTGAATTAGCAGTAAAATTAAATTTCATTAAGACTTCTAACTCGCCTAATTAGTATGCTCAACTTTCATAAAAACGAGTCCTGTAAATTTGTACAAAGTTTATCAATCAATCACAAGTTTGACATTTCAATCACAACTATTAGGTAACAATTTACTTGAATCTTGGGTGCCTTGTCGAGAAAGTTTAATGCATCCTAGCCTTCCGTCTCACGCAAATGACAGTTAATAGCACAAAATAACAAATAAAGCGAATTGGGCGGATAACGCTCTCCATTTTGCTTGGCCACTTCACAAACAAACTGAATTTGCTCAACCAAAAGTTTAGCTTATTTGCCGACATGTGCTCTACTGAAACGGTCACATCTTCAACATCTTCGCATTTGAGACCGGCCATTCTAACAACTTCTCAAATTGCTCATTTATTTTGCCGTCGCTGCTGCCACTCCTCGAAGACTTTTCTACCCCATTTAGTGTTGTATTGTGTTGCTTTCGGAGTTGCTCCGACACTAGACTGGTCTCTTCTTCTTTACTCTTTGGAGAGCGAAACCAACAAGCCATGTTTCTACCACAAAAGCTCTACCAAAATAGATTGCTAAATTCAATGCTAAACTCCTATAGGACAACTCCACGCCCACGTAATTAACATAACAATCAAAATCTATTGTTTCATTTCACAAGTAAGATAAAATATTCGCGTCCGACCTTTATGGGCTATAACTGCCCATAAAGGTCTCCCGTTCATATTTTATCTATTACTTAAAGTCTTGAATTTCGCAGCATTTACAGTAGTAGGTGCCCATCACAATTGGAGCGTAGATTATACATGCATTTGCCTCCTTTCTTAAGATCAACAAGTTCCCGGAGACAAAAAGGAGCTAAGCCATTGATAACCGTTGAAGTTAATAGTAATAAAATTATCTTAAAATCAACCCAAAACTTAACTGGCAACCAGCACAGATTATACAGCAACGGTCTAACATGGCAGTATTTAGCTTACTGGAAAATTCACCTAGAGGCAGCATTTTGGACCCTCTGTAGCTTATTAAGGTGGTAGGCTGGTAGGCCATAGAGCAGACTGCTATAATAGTCAACACGACTTGAGACAGATGCATGAATTGGGCGTCTCTGTGGACGCTTAGAAAGATATGGTACAAGCAAGTAATAAAAAGCATTGAAAGTGTTATTTACATGTGAATTCATTGATTTGGTCTAATTTCAGTCTCCAATTAAAAATATATTGTATGATCAATGTCAACCTTTGCCAGTTGTTGCTTGGTATTCACTACGAATGGTGAATCTCACATTAAAGGAGAGAAAACGAGTTTGCAAGCACTCTGGCAGCCGAATATTATAAATTGACTCAAAAATCCTTCAAGCACAAAACGCAGGGACTGCTGTTGAAACTACATGTACACATACACTGTACATGTATTAAAAAAGAAAATCTTATATAAGCCAGGTTTTTCCTTTATTATTTGTGTAATTTTAAGATAATACTTTTCCGCATTCATATTGTCAACTGTTTTCCAGGAGATTCAAGTTGTCTTTGCATAATACTGTAGCTCTAATAGAGGTTTTGCATGGCAGCCATGCTGCATGGCAGAAACAATGAAAATGTTTTGCACAAGAAAGAACATTTGTTCCCATAGGAAAAAGAATCTAAATGTTCCTGCCATGCAACATGGCTGCTGTGCAAAACCTTTATAGTACACAATATTGTTTTGGTGTTGTATACCATTGTAGCGCCATGGTAGAAGTCTTAGGTAAATAGCCCCCTGAGAAGACATGTGGTTACTGGCAAAGTACTAAACCCAGAAAGATTGAAGAAAATAAAATGGAATCGAAAAACATTGGCTTCTAGGCTGACATGCTGTTCCCTCACAACTTCTTGACACCACAAGTTTAAGTGTGCACTCTAAGCGTCCAACAGCTTTGAAATACAAACGTTCACTGAAGTTAAGCCCTGTCTGGCATTTATCTGGATGGGTGACCTAAAAAATATACCTCTTTGTAACAGAAGCATAGCACCGAAAATTCTATTTTAACACTCAAAAATGTGAACTAAGTAAGATACAGATTTTGTTAGCTTGCTTTATGCAAAACAAATATTGATGCAAAAGTAAATAAATATTGATACACATTTTTTAGGAAGAGCAGAAGGAAGTATTCAGGACGGTCGATCGAGAATAAAATATTTTGCCATCAGCAACAAAATTTACGAAATGAAAAAAAAACATTAATTTGAACCACAAATATAAAAAGTTACCATCAGCGAAAAACATTTTGCTACGTTCAATTTTGTACTTTTGGCTGCACAATTAAATCACAAAATCGAAAGTGACATCGAATTCAGCGGGTGTTGTAATCAAGTTACCGTGGCCTGCTTACTCGCGAAACAGCGAAGCATCTGTGTCAAATGATGGCAAGATACCGGGTTTTTGTTTTAGTTCAAGTGTTACAAAGTTGGACAAGAAATGTGCGACTTCAACACAAAGATCACAATCTCCCAACTCTTGAGGTTGACCATTGTTTCTGCAAAGTCAACAATTTACTCTCCAAGACGAGGTTATTTATCACCAGGTAATTCCATCGTTTTGGAAATAGCAGCTACTTTATTATTCATCAGCGTCACAATTTTTTGCTGATTTTGGGGCTCATTTTGTTAAAACTCACGCACGCTTCCAAAAGACCTGTTTATTTTCTTGAACCCTTCCTATTTCAATTGCAATTATGCAATTCACATCAAACCCTTTTCGAAAGAAGAAGGATGGGTTACATTTTTACAAACGTTGGCAGTGTAGCTTTTACATTTCAACAGACTTAACTGATTAGAGTGTAATGTTAAGTGCTAGTTTTTGTACCCCATATGAACCATGTGAGTGCTAGCCCTACTAATGGAAATGGGCCCACACAAGGACACAAAAAAAACTCTGACCAGGATGGGAATTTGGGTTAGGGTTAGGGTTAGGGTCTGACCTTGTAGCTCAGTCGGTAGCGCAGCGGTGATCTAACCCGAATATCGTGGGTTCAATTTCTACCCTGGTCAGAGGTTTTATCTGTCCTTGGGTGGGCCCATTTCCATTAGTGGGGCTAACGCTCACATGGTTCATATGGGGTACAAAAACTAGCACTTCACATTACACTCTAATCAGTTAAGTCTGTTGAAATATAAGTGCTACACGGCCAACGTTTATAAAAACATAACCCTTCCTTGTACTTGTACATCTTCATTGCCGTGACTTTCACATCTTCAGTTCAAACGGCTTGCTCCCGTCTGACCTTGTAGCTCAGTCAGTACAGCAGTGGTGATCTACCCTGAAGGTTGTGATTCAATTCCCACCCTGGTCAGAGTTTTTCTCTGTCCTTGTGTGGGCCCATTTCCATTAGTAGGGCTAACGCTCACATGGTTCATATGGGGTACAAAAACTAGCACTTCACATTACACTCTCATCAGTTAAGCCTTTTCGAAAGAACCTTGACCGTAAATAATGAAGCACAAAAGAGACAACAAGCTTTCATTCAAATAATTCTTCACCGTCACATTTCCATTTTGTTTTCTACCTTCGCAGAGTTGAGTACAAAATAAATGTAAATTGCCAGACAACTTAGATGCGACTTCAGTAAACACTATGATGCATTCAAGGCATTCGATTCCTTCAATGTTTGTTAAGTCCATAAAAATAGGTCTCTCGGTGGACATGTGCTTACGGGTAAATGTCTGTGTGATTGTTGACATGTTTTTGTAATGGCGATGACAATGAATGCTTGGAATGCATGAAGAGCATTGTAATTAAGTTTTTCAGATAAACACTGCATGTGGCTACTGTAACAGTTACAAAAACTGAGTGAATTTTGAAGGAAGAATGGATGCATTTATAGGGAAAATAAAGAAAAAAAAACGAAATAATGAGCGAGAGGTAGTAAAGTGTGCAAAGAGTCGCGATGGAAATCCGGAAGTAAGTGATCTGTTTGAAAATCAAGGTCAATGCATGCAGAGTTCCTTTCTTGAATTTATTTTTTATTTTTCACTTCAGAAGAGCAATGGTAATTCTCAAGGTTTAATATGTTTGTCAAATAATTCTGTATCGCGGGCGATATACAAAGAGAGAAAACAAATTATGAGCACTTGATAGCATCAGGTAACTTTATTTGCGCAAGCAATGTTAATGCTTACCTCCTGATTTTCCCGCGAAAATTTTTTGGCTTGGATGAAAATCACAACATTTAATTTCGTGACCTTTCTGGGGCTAGTTACTGGGTTGCCAAACCCAGTCGGAATCTCGGTTTCATTTCGTGGGTTTTTTGTTATTTTTGTTATTTTTTTCCATGTCGGGAAAAGTCTTGCCTGTCACTCCCCTGCTAAGTGGTGTCTTTGTGCATAGAGTCTTCTGTGCGTATTTTGTTAGGTTTGAGGGGCCTGGGGTAATGCGTAGCTTGCTCTGCACAATTGACCTGTAATGGCATCAAAAGTCATTGTAACACGAAGGGCGTTTTAGTACACCTTTAAAGAAAACATACCCATATGGAGCTCAAGAATGGAACGTCAAGACAGGTGGTGAAACATAAAGATCTGGAATCTTAAAAGTGACAAGTAATGGACTTCAACAGCGTGAATCTTTCGCCCGTCAAGCCGAAATCAAAATGAGCTGTACTTCTAATATTTCGCCAAGGTGGTGATACGTACAACACTGAAACCAAATGGAAATTTCTCTGGTAACTTACGGGTTCAACAAAGACAGAGAAGGAATCGAACACCACTAGTAGATCTGTGATCTCTGTTGTGTGTCTCACAGTGTTTACTGAAGTCGCATCTATTTAAAGTTTGCCTGTTTGTCTGGCAAGTAACATTCATTTTGTACTCAACTCTGCAAAGGTTAACAGGTCTGTTGCAAGCGTGCTTGAGTTTCAACAAAATGACCCCCAAAATCGGCAAAAGATTGTGACGCTGATGAATAATAAAGTAGCTGCTATTACCAAAAAAAAAGGAATTACCTGGTGATAACCTTGTCTTAGAGAGTAAATTTTTGATTTTCCAGAAACAATGGTCAATCTCTGAGAGTTGAGCGATTGTGATCTTTGTGTTGAATTCGCACATTTCTTGTGAAAATTTATAACAATTGAAAGTAAACATGCCACAGTGACTTAATCACTGTGCCCGCTGAATTCGATGTGCGATTTACTCGGTGCAGCCAAAAGTACAATATTACAACAAAACAACTAAAATCTCCCAAAATGTTTTTCACTGATGGAAACTTTTTTTATTCGTGGTTCAAAATTACCGTTGTTTTCATGTCATAAATTTTGTTACCGATGGCAAAATATTTTATTCTCGATCGACCGTCCTGAAACTTCCTTCCGCTCTTCTTAAAAACTGTGTATCCATATTTATTTACTTTTACATCAATATTTGTTTTGCATAAGGCAAGCTAACAAAATCTGTATCTTGCTTGGTTCGCATTTGATAGCATTAAAATAGAATTTTCGGTCCTATGCTTCTGTTACTGAGTGATATATTTCTTGGGTCGCCCATCCAGACACTAACCCCGCTGGATAGTGCTTAACTTCAGCTTTAAACTTTTGTTTACAAAGCTATCAGATGCTGTCAGTGCCCGCTTACACTTGTGGTGGAAAGAAGTTGCATGATCAACACGTCAGCCCAGAAGCCAATGTTCCTCGATTCCCTTTTATTTTCTTCAATCTCTCTGGGTTCAGTACTTTGCTAGTAACCACATGTCTTCTCAAGGGGCTATTTATCCAAGACTTCTACCATGGCGCTACAATGATATACAATACCTAAACAATATCGCGTACTGTTAGACCTACATATTACACAAAGACAACTGTCAACATGTCATCCCAGAAGACAATGTTTTTCACTTCCCATTTATTTTCTTCAATCTTTCTGGGTTCAGTACTTTGCTAGTAACCACATGTTTTCTCAGGCTATTTACCCAAGACATCTACCATGGCACTACAATGATAGACAATACCAAAACAATATCGTGCACTGTTAGAGCTCCATATTACGCAAGGTCAACTTGAATCTCCTGGGGCTGGTTGCTCGAAGCCTGGTTAGCACAAACCGTTGGTTAAGAGGTATCAGAACCTATAGGTTTCCATGGTATCTAACGCCGGATCTGTTTCGTCGTACGAACGTGTGAGGACCTGTGAACCAAAGGGCCTCTGCTGGTATGACTTCTGGGTGACCCCTTAAATGGTCTTAATGACCCCCCAACTTGAAAAAAATTGCCTGGAACTCTGCACGTACCACAGGCAACCCAGTGTACCCTCACGGAGGGTCTAGTTGGTCTTGGTTTTAGTTAGCTACATGTACCAAATTGGATTATCAAATTTCAAATTTCAAGTTCTTCTACCATCTCAGCAACTTTCAGTCTACAAAGAATTTCTATCTAAAATGAAATTTACTTCTACCCGTCAGGAATTTATATTTTAAATTTCTGCAAAATGTCAGCATTAAACATCTCGATCTCAACATGCCAAAAATGTGCACATCCCATCTATTGGCACATGTCAAAGTATAAAGTTGTTTATCGGATGAAGAAATTACAAAATGTTTCTAAATTCGGAAATATCTCCATCTTATGGCTGGAAAATAAATCTGAAAGCTCACTGGAGAGGTCTTAACTACATTTCTACTCCAAAGGAAAGCGAGAGGTAGTAAGGTGTGCAAAGAGTCATGATGGAATCCGGCATTTTGGTGATACTGTTAGAAAATAACGGTCAACGCAAGAGTAACTTT
Organism: Montipora foliosa; assembly: GCF_036669935.1. Taxonomy (NCBI): domain Eukaryota; kingdom Metazoa; phylum Cnidaria; class Anthozoa; order Scleractinia; family Acroporidae; genus Montipora; species Montipora foliosa. Next base: position 36,726,196 of record NC_090872.1, read on the forward strand.
CTTGGATTTGCTATTTATTTTTTCACTCAAGAAGAGCACTCAGTCTGGTTATTCTCATGATACCTTACCTCTCGATTTTTCCGCGAAAATTTTTTGCCTTGGATGAAAATCACAATAATTTCCCCGGAAAATTATTTGAAGGTAATTTCGTGACCTTTCTGATGTTAGTTGGTCTTGGTTTTAATTAGCTATTAAAATTAGGTTATCAAATTCAAGTTCTTTTACCATCTCAGCAACTTTCAGTCTACAGTGAATTTTTTGGCATGAGATCTTGACATGACAAAAATATGCACATCGCGTCGGCAAGTGTCAGAGAGCAAGTTGCCTTTGATCACAACTGATGAGATTTTTACAAATGTTTTGAAATTCGAAAATATCAGACATCTTACTGGAAAATCAACATGAAAGCTCATTGGAGAGGTGTTATGGGCATTTTGACTCCAAAGGCTGTTTTTCCACTCAAATCCTACCAGCTTCCCCAACAGGTATGCCAATCAAATTATCACGAGATTGTCAAAATCTTGCCGTAAATTTTCTAAAATTCCTCTTTTCATAAGGAAAATTAAGAAAGGAAAAGGCAACAAGTAGGCGGCAAACATAATAACTGTAAAATGGGCATCAATTGTTAAAATTGAATAAAGACTTCATTAGTTTCGTGATCCATGCACGCGATCTTACACTCACTCACTCACTCATTCAGACAACCCCAATGACATTGTGCATTACGGGTTACTGTACATCTAATTAGGGTCAAACCTGGACATATCTCTTACGGGCTAGCCCATAAGCACAAAAAAATTGCCATTTGATTTCAGTGTTGTATATAATACCAAGTTAGCAAAATATTAGAGACAAAGCTCACTTGATATCCAACGGCGAAAACTAGAATTGTTGTTGAAGACCATTACTCCTCGATTTAAAGATTCCAGAGATTCATTTTTCACCGCCTGTCTTGTTCATCCAATTGACGTTCCATTCTTGAGCTCCATGAGGGTATATTTTGTTTAAAGATCCACTAAAACGGCATTGCAAGTTCAGAGAAGTGTCCACCTTTTCAAATTTGGGGGTCCTCTGGACCACTTTTAGAAAAATTTGGGGGTCCATTGCGAAAATTTGGGGGTCCAGCTAATTAATATTTAAGAATTAATGTTCGATCTATTGTCAGATTTCAGATTTCTAAATTGCACAAAAATAAAGTCTTATCCCTCCCCTCGAATTTGTACTTAAAATAAAATGATCAATTTCTTTGAAACTGTTATGCCCGTTGATTCAACGATCAAAATATATGGGCTGTCAAAGCTCCATTGACCACATCTCAAAATGCCATGAGGAATCTGTCCCCTGTAGGAACTGTTAGCTTCAGTTGACAAATGATCTAGATCTCCACAGCAATAATAAAAAAAGAAGATCTGAATGTTCAACACTTTACATTTGTATTTTTAACACTACCGGTAACTCCAAAAAAGTTGCATAATTTGCAAAACAGACAAGTTGAGTGCAAAACAAGAACCGAGACGATGACAGGTGCACGCCCGGAATTAATATCAAGAGAGTCGCACGAAACAAAAATTTAACATACTTCACCGTTGGATTCTCTGCCATTTCACTCATGCCCATTATCACTTATTTAAAGTGTTGTTAAAGACTTCAGTTTTACAACAGTGTTTTGCGAAGTTCGTAACATGGTGGCCTGCAAAAGTGCAAGGCTTGATCATCTGCTGTTGCTTGAGTTGTTCAAATGACAAACAATGGTTGCAAGCCAACTCAAAACTCGTTTGAACGGCGAGCAATATTTTTGCTTTCTCTCGTGAATGACCAGAGCCGTTCTCAAAGGGAAACTGTTATTTTCGAACGACTGCTTGAGGAAAGGGAGTGACTTCCAATTCCGTTCTCATGAGTCACTATTACTTATATGTAAGAACGACTTCTTCACTCGAGAGAACGACTTCCCTTTCCGTTCTAACCGCAACTTCACGGCTACGTCACAGCTTCATGCCTCTCAGAACGAGTAGTCGTTAGGAACGTTTTTGCGTCACGTCACATTATTTTTAAATTAGTTTTGCCTAGTGAAAACAGACCCACTACTAGCCACTAGGCTAGTGAGCTAAAAAGTTAGTCTTGAGCCCTGGTTTAACCCTTATTTTGCTATCTATTTCCAACAAGTGTTAGGGTTAGCTTTATTTTTAGGAAAGGGGAAATCAAGCTGTTTATTGTTACTTGAGAAGCAGTGTTTTAGGGGACACTTTGTGACACAAATGGTCTGTGTACCTAGATGAGATGGATGTTTAATTTTGGTTCTTTTCTTCCGTAAATTCTGCGATTTTTCATGAATTGCAATTTTAGGTTTATCATGTTAAATCGCAACATTATATCAGAATATCAGAAGCCCTGTTAATAAGAGTTACTTTTATACTTACACTTTGTGTTTTTCGAAAATCGTCCAAAATAGTAAAGGCCATGTCATAATCTTTTAGCAAATGGTAGGAGATGGCATAACCAATCCAAGATGCTCTTTGTCCAGGTCGCAATCTGAGTAACTGGTATCTTGTTTCCTAGTTAAAAAAAGAAATGCTCTCATTGTAACATGTTGACAGGGGATAGCACCACCTAAAAGAAAATCTTCAATGTTTAAGTACAGAAAATTAATATTGACAAAAAAATAACAAAAATGCACCACAATAATTACTTAGAGTACTTTTGCTTACCCTAAACCCCTCAAGATCACGCATTTGAATTTGAAGAAGTGACAAATCTCTCAAAATTTGAATATTCTCCTGCAGGACAAAAATGTTTGCATATTTAAACACGATCTTGCTATAATTTAGGGAGTAACCTCATGCCTAACCCTAACCCTGCCAAAACCAGCTTGTGAAAGAGTCGGCTGTACTGCCTTGAGATGATCTGGTTGAAGCGCAGTGTATCATCCATAATCACCATGTCATTTTTTTCTTTTCATGTTGTACATACATGTATGTAAACATCCTGGTTAGGGTTAGGTTATAAGGTTTAATTCCCCAAGACCTATCTTTTACATCACCAGTAAAATTTAATGTCAGCTGGTAAGGTCACTCTCTGAATTTTGACCAGTGTTATAAACCAGACACATACATGTACAGTACCATGCAAAAGTAAGTTGACAGTCTCTTTCGAGCCTCAATTCTCGAGGAACAACAATCGAGAATCCAGTCGAGAATCCAGTCGAAGGAATCAAGAATTTAATGAGCTGGTGGATTGACCGATTCCTTGATAGCCTAATAGCACAAACGCAACTGGGAATACAAATGAACGATAAGCCTGCCAAAGTTTCACAGAGACTGTTGTTTGGGAGTAACGCAGAAAAACGAGCGAGTTTAGCCCTCTTTCGAATCCGGCTGCTGAAAATGGGACAAAATCACAAGCAATGACACTATTACCGCGACTGCAGAGGAAATGTTTATTCTTTGGCTGTATGATCGAAGCATACTAAACAATCACATGGACTGTAAACAGTCTTCAACACTATTGGACTGGAGTGATCTGGTGAGCGATCCGCCCGACAATTAAGCTGTAACCTACAATGTAGCTTGTTAGTGACAATTACTACCACAGTATTTTGAGAGAGGAAAGTCTTTGAAACTACATGTATTTTGTAAACAGTCCTTGACACTATACATCATCATCATCATCTCTTCCTTTTCCCTCTGAGGGAAATAGACACTATACACCGGAGTAGTATTTCAAGTTTACTCCGTGGTCAGTTCGTAGACCTTACTGGATACATGTCATCGATAACACTGCAGTAGCAGACTTTCTGGAAACAAATTCCCTCTGTATACATGTATGTTAATTTCAGATTAACAAATGTTTCTTTGAACGCAAAACTATTCCGCAATGACTTGCCTGAGACCCGAGTTTCAATGCACTAAAATTTTATTGAATCATTGAAATAAAAGCTTGTTTGTTTATTACCTTACATGTACAAGAAAAATCAACAGTTAGTGTCCTAGATTACTTTAGGATCTTCAAATTTCTGATTACTATCAATCAACCAAAACAGTGAACTTTTGTTTGTTGTAGAAGAAACATCCGCGGCTTTGTCTGCCGTTTCATTGCCCTTCAGCACTTTCACAACATGTTCGTCCACGGGGTTGTTAAACTCTCGTTTAGCACAAAGTTTTTCTGTGATCGATGACATTTCCATGTCCAGACTTCCCCCGTTAAATGTCTGTGTGGTTACGAAGCAAAATGTTTTACACAAATTGTCCCGTTACAGTGAACTTGGAAAATGGCGAGAGATTACCAGAAAGATAAATCCGTAATATAACTTGAAGTTGTTTGTTGTAAAAGCTCATTGTTAATGTTGCTAAATTTGCAAATGCAAACAACAAAGCCCTATAAGTGGGTTATCAGGATATGAGATTTTTTATTTATTTATTTATTTATTTATTTATTTAACAACTTATGATCCTGGGCCAGTTGTTCAAAAGCCGATTAATGCTAATCTCAGGTTAAAAATTAACGAAGGAGCTCTCTACTCCCAAATGCTGTTCAAGGCTGATTTTCAGTAAAACTTTACATTAGAAGAAGTCAATTTTGAAAAACAAAAATAAGCAAAGGAAACTTTCACCAAAACGTTGAAAACATAGACCGTAATCATAAATGGCGGCTAAGTAATTATTCTTTGGCTTTATGCTAATCATCCTCACTAGCCTCGCTACCACAAACAAAATTCAAAAGAATCTTTGCTCCAAAGTGAGGCTAGTGAGGATGATTAGCATTAAGACAAAAGAATAATTTCTTGGTCGCCTTTTATAAATAGGGTCTATGAAACAAACGTTTACGCTAATCATGGACTAAGTTGATCGGCTTTCGAAAAACCAGCCCTGTATTCGAAGTCTGGTTCTGTAATTCAGGTTTAGTTCCTTGCAAACTGTTTAAATCTGCCATGGCGAAGACAAAAAGACACTAGTCTTGTTCCTTGAAAACTGTTTAAGTCTGAGTGGCGAAGACAAGAAGACAACATCTGTCCTCCATTTCTCTCAATGCTCAAAAATCTAAAATTCCGTAATTGCATGTTCTGCAGTCCAGTCCAAAGTTCTAATTTTACAATTCCATTATCTTGATTTCAGTATTAGAGTAACTTGGTACCAAACGGTCCACAATAACTTTAAATCTCATTAAGAAAGAGAGCTTTAACCCAGTAGTCCAGTCCAGGTTAAATCGCCAAAACTCTCTCTATCATTGATTCAAAACTCAACAAAAGCTACAAGTAGTAAACAGTTCTCTGAAACTACAAAAGTTCATCATGATTCTACACTCAAGCTGAACAAAAAACTATCAAAAACAAAACCAAAAAATCCCAGTGATCGCTTCTCCAGAGAACAAACAGCCGAAACTGTTTTGTACCTGCCTCTTATGGCACTAAAAAGATTCCCATATGTACTACAATGGTACTTGTACAATGGTACGGGATACAAAAAATTGTAGGGATACGGATTTTTGGCTGTCAACTGAGCTGCGTTTTGTTTTTTCAGGAGATTAAAGTTGTCCTCGCGTAATATGTAGCTCTAACAGTACATGATATTGTTTTGGTATCGTAGATCATTACAGTGGCATGGTAGATATCTTTGCTAAATAACCCCTGAGAAGACATGTGGTTTAGTAAAATACTAAACCCAGAAAGATTGAAGAAAATAAAAGGAAATGAAGAAACATTTTGGCTTCAAGGCTAACATGTTAGTCATTTACAACTTCATTTTCAAGTGTAAGCATGTACTTTGAGCTTCTGACAGCTTTCCAAGACCAATGTTCACTGAAGTTAAGCCCTTTCCGGCGGCGTTAGTATCTGAATGGGGGACGTCAAAATATGTGACTTGCTGTCAGGAACACACCACCAAAAATTCTATTTTAACGCTTTAAAATACAAAATGTACGAACTAAGCAAGGTACTGATTTTGTTAGCCTGCTTCATGCAAACCAAACATTGACGCAAAAGTATTGATATGTAGTTTTTAAGGAGAGCAGAAGGAACTTTTAGGAAGTGTTGATTGAGAATAAAACAATTTGCCATCAGCAAGAAAATCTGTGAGATGAAAACATCATTAATTTTGTGCCACGAATATAACAAGTTACCATCAGCGAAAAACATTTCGGGAGATTTTTGTTACATTCAATTTTCCTATCATACTTTTGGTCGTACAAGTAAAATCACAAAATCGAAAGTGACATTTTCGCGGCCGCCTGTGATCAAGTTACATTGCATGTTTAATACTGACAACTCACGAAACAAAGGATGCATCAGTGACAAAATGACGGCAAGACACTGGGTATTTGTTACCGTATTTTGCATTTTTTTCTTTCAAGTGTTATAAATTTTGACAAGGTACGTGTGCGAATTTAACACAAAGATCACAATCGTTGATGCTAGTCCAAGTATCAACTGAAGTTAAGATCCTCCGAATGGAGTTAGTACTTGGATGGGGGAAGTCCCTGTGATGGCGATAGCTAATTCGTTTTCTTACTTGATTTAATTTTTTATTTTGTTTGGCCGTTGAAAGCTATTTTCTTATTTTCTTTCTATGTTAAAATGGCTGAACAAATTGGTTCCCAAGAAATATTGGAGTAATCGTTCTATGCAAGATACTTCTAACGAAGTATTCGTTCTATGCAAAATGAGTGAGTGAGTGAGTGAGTGTGAGTGAGTGAGTGAGTGAGTGAAGCTATTAGTCTCTCCCCTCGGGGCTTTTCAGGACTAATTTACAATGTTTTTCGGGGGACTTTAGCCAGACTGCTTATTACACAGTTTACAATTTTATTTTAGGAAGTGAAAGATGCCCCCGTCCAGATAGGGTCAGACCACAACACCAGGGACTATGTCCCCTATTCTTATCGAATAGTGAGTGGGTTCTTTAACATCCCATACTATCTAATTTCCAACAGGGGTTATGAGACGGGACCTCCGGTTTACAGTCCTTATCCAAGAAGACTTGAAGTCTAACCATTTGCAGATGTGATTACAAAGGTAGCACATTCTCCTCAGTTATTTTAAGACCCTGAGTGTTGGTCTGGCCGGAGTCGAACTCACAACCTCCCGCATGACAGCCCAATGCTCAACCAACTGAGCCACCGGTTCGAGGTGCGTGAAATAATGTTCACAGTGGAACACACAGGTACAAGTTCTGCACTCGTATTTTTCTCACAGACAAAACAGGGTCAAGTGGGGTCCTGTGAATTGTCAGTGAAATAAGAGGTGGTCCTCAAGGGCCCTCATTTGGTCCACTCTTGTGGAACTCATTTCAAAATGACCTCACTAATATAACTGAGGAGGAAATTTCTATGTATGCAGATGATCATCAAATTTTTGCCTTGGGTGCGTCTGCTAGTATTGTTGAAGGTAAACTGCTGAGTGAAGGACCATAGCAAAATTACTAAATGATACAAGGAAAACCTGCTAGAAGTGAATGTTCAGAAATATCAATCCATGCTACTGGGTTCTGGGACTGAGACAAATAATAATTATTATAAACCTGCATATAGATGGGACTAACATAGAACAATTGAAATCCATCAAATTGTTCGGTGTACTCCTGGACTCTGAACTTAATTTTAGTGAGCATTATTGGTTTCATTTGTAAAAAGGCTAGCCAACAGATAGGAGTTTTAAGACATCTAAGAAAGCTTATACCCACTCATGCTAGAAATAATTACTACTTTACAAAGCTGCCATCTTGCCTCACCTGACGTACCGCAGAACTACATGTATCTGGCATTTCCGCAGAGCCTCAGACAAACGTAAAGTTGAAAGATTACAGGAGAGAGCCCTGACAGTAGTTTTCAACAATGAATCAGCCTCCTATGACAAGTTGCTGAGTCTGGCTGAACTCCCTTCACTGATCAACAGAAGGTTTCAGGAAATTGCAATCCTAATGTTCAAGGCAAAAAAGAACCTACTCCCATGTCAAATACAAGAACTTTTTCTAGTGAATGCAAACTGTGATAGGAGATATTCTTTCAGAAGCTCTGATTTCAAAATGCCTTGTTTTAATATGATTAAATATTGAAAGCATTCGATAAGATAGTACATTGTAGGTCATTTCCTCTGGTCGAAACTTACAAAAGAATTGCGTACTGAAGATAGTCTGCACAGATTTAAGACAAAAATCAGGAGAACAGACCTGACTGTCATAACTGATGATGGCTGCAGCAATTGTATGCTTTGTAATAGTTAACTTTGAGACTATGTCATTAAGCAAAAATTTTATTTGCAAATAGGTTTTAGATTTCTTTTTAGTTTCCCTTGCATTTACTATTTTTAGCATTGTTATCCTAGATTATTTTATTTTTGTGTCACCAATTAGTGCTATGCGCTAGCGATTCTCAACACATAAATAAAGTTCATCATCATCATCATCTAGAAATAACGAAGAAAATTCTCCTTACCTTTAAAGCTAGCCTTTTTCAAAGAAAAAGCATCTATCCACTTTATCGAATAGTTTAATACTGTGTTAATTATGGCGGGCGGAAAGATTCCACACTAAATGTTTGCTTTCATCTCAATAACCGAACTGAGTCACGGTGGCCGAGTGGTCTAAACGCACTCGCAGAAAATCGTGAAGGTTAGGAAAGGATATGAATTCTAATTGCAGCAGAGAAGTTTGGAAATACTGAAGGGTATAACCATTAAATCCACCCGATCGGAGCTTAATTCAATATCCGTGGGGTATGCACATTTGCGACTACCAACAAAAAAAAGGCACCAGACAAGTTTTAAGACGTGTATGCCTTGCGGTCTTGGAAGTTGTGAACCTTGGAAGTTGCGGTCTTGGAAGTTGCGAACCTTGTCTATTTATATTGTATGTGGTGATGCATGGGATCTGAAGAGGAAATCAAAGCGTCCCAAAAACCTATCAAATCACTCAGGACAACGCAGAAAATGGTAGGTGAGTCAACTTTATTTATCTGGCTGTCCATACACGTGAAAGGAATTTTCGAAAAGAAACATTGCGATTTGAAGTTTTTATGGAACATTTTCCTCGATCAGCCATTACAACTGTCTCAAAATAGGGTTGTCTGCCTGTTATTGTTAACAAGGTTTCACGTCGATGATTTTGCGAGAATCGTGTGATTTCAAGTGAATCAAGTCTCGATCTTCAACTTGATTCTCAATTATCGCGAGGATCAAGTCGAGACTGTCAACTTACTTTCGCATGGTACTGTAATTGCTAATTTAGGCTAAAACTTTCAGGAGCATTATACAGTACCACTCAAAAGTAAGTTACCACCCTTGCGCATCGCGCGCTACAGGAATCATGTCGCACACAATGGTAAGACATCTGTAAGTACAGTGGCTTGACACTCGCATGTGATTTTAATTGATTTTTTGTTTCAAATTTTAACCATGGAAGGTGTTTGTGAAAGGCTAATTTTCGAAGAAAGTATGCCTATAATAAATTGCAGTATCTTCGTACATGTATGTAAAGATGTGGCACATTTCATTGTTTACAAAGCTTCGTTCGCCGATCAACAAACCGTGAATCAAGCTCTTTTGTAAGGAAAGTAAGTTTAAGTATTATTTACGTATTTTCAAGATAATAATAATCCTTGGTTTGTGTTTCCTTTTCGAGACTCGCTATGAAAATTTTAAATGTAAATTTTAACCTGATGGTCAAAGAATCAAATGCTTCAGATAATTTACGCCTTATCGAGTTGTGAACCTAATTAAACAGCACCGTTGACTGTAGCTATAAATAATCATCATATTCTTCTTACACTGTATGTAGAAAGGATGTTTTGGAATAAACTTAATTGTAGTTTTATTGTGTAATTATTATTGGTTGCTTAAGTTCGTGTACGAGCGTCGAGAACAAATTCATCCTTACAATGTATGTTTCAAATTGCATGCTCCAAAAGTTTTACGGTTGGCAAGAAATTTTACCAATGCACAATTGACATTGTTTTTGTAAGAATTTTTACACCAAATGGTCGATGTTTCGACGAAATCATTGCTTGTTCGCATGTGAAGAATTTATTTTTCATTGGAATTTCTGCTTGTAAACCACATGCATGTTTATTGTCGCTTAAACGTCGTCTCCAATTCGCAAATTCGCAGTTTGCATTTTAGACGATTCCCATAAAATTTAACAAACCAAAAATCGTCTTTGCTTACTCACGCAACTGCAGAGAGATAATTTACACGCGAAATTGATTGATTTCGCGTAACACATTAGTTCCTAATATACGCCAGAAATTTACAATTGATTATTCTCGCACTAAGCGAATCGCGTAGCGCGCGACACGAGTCGCGTCGCGCAGGAAACGTGACGCGAGGTGGTAACTTACTTTTGAGCGGTACTGTATTTGGTACAAAACAATCATTAAGCATACAAAGACATTTGCAAGAAGGACAAAAAATCAAGACCCAACCTTGTCCCATTTGAGGGCATTCCTGTAACACTTAATGGCATCATCATACTTCTTGTCAGATCGCTGCAATAATCCATACACATGCCAACCTAGCTGATAGTCAAGGTAAAGAATTCCAAAATGTATTCCATGCATTGACATTGTTTACACTGAGAGTGACTGTTTAAGCAATACAGTGTAATTAAGTTGGTGACTACACTTCATGTGTAAAATGATCAAGAAAACACATCACTGGATTAAACCTTTTTCCAGCAGGTGTTCTCAAAGGTCACAGAGCAAGTCAAAATTTTCAGATGAAAAATTAGTAACAGCATGCGGCATGGTCATACATCACTTCCAGTAAAAAGACAATTTCATATTATCATTTGACGATAAATTACCATTTTAGCATTGACCAATAAATCATTTAATTAATACTGGGCTTTTAGGCATTAAAATAACTTAAACTATATCAACTGATTTCAACCACATTAAACTGTCAGATCTGAAAAAATTATAACAAATCGCCATATACAGACAGGAGGAAAGCATCGAAAAATGTCACATATATGTACATGTACAACAACAAAAAATTCGGTGAAAGCACTTTTGGATTGTATCTACCATCTTCGTTACGTCTACACAATAAAATCTGAATAAAAAAAGTTTGCAGTGACAAGGATACAAACATGACTTTTGAGATCATTTCGTAGTCCTCTTCGAACAAACTCGTAAGCTTCATCCTTTCTTCCAAGACAGTTTAATGTCAGCCCCTTCATAGCTAGGGTTTCTGTAACAAGAGGGGTTTAGAAAAGATCCAGATTAAATTATGCACCATTCTGGAGTTAACATATTCAATTCCTCATCATAAAATACATAATCGCCAATACTCGATCTGTTGAACGCCTACCACAAAAGTTTTGTTCAAAATATATCGCCAAAAATAGCATGTGAAATGTAAACACTTGAAAACCTACCTCCGTGTTCGGAAAACTTTGGATTGGAAAGGATCTGTTTGGCAAACTTCAAGCCATTCTTGTATTGTTTGTGTTCGTAGCACTTCTACAAAGTAGGATCAATAGGAAGTGACACGGATTCACGAATCCACAAAGTGCAAGTGTGCATGAAGGCATCAGTCACGAGTCAAGTCTGAGCCCACAGCGGGCTTCGTTACACTTACGGTCAACTTACCAAGATTCGCTTGAAGAGGGCGTTCTCCTTGGGTGGTAGAGTAGTCGGCATGGTGGTGAACTACTCAAGGACAAGCCTCTACCACCAAAAGGTTAAATTTCCTGCCGGCCTCGTGGAAACTGCTAAAATGGCGACCAACCTTGCTGAACATACTACCCAGAATGCTGTGAGGCGTTCTTTGCCTTGGTAGCCAGGCCTCAGTGAGCCAGACGTTGTTTCATTGTGATTTTACCCAGGCAGAAAAATAGCACTTTGGGCCTTTTTAGATCATATTTTTTTCAAAAACATGGTTTTATAATCAACATCAATTTAAATCTTTTTAAAGTTTTGACTTTAACCTTTGCCCTCGACCCAGTTTTCCACTGTCCATAGCCACGTACAAATTCAAAATGGCGGATGTGGAGAATAAGGGAAATATGCTGGAGGAAGTACTGGTTTGTGCCTTTAATTTCCTGATTACCTTTTTCTGATTCTTGACAACAATGTAATTTGGTTCCAGGATTCATAAATGCATTTTAGAGAAAAAAAATTGATTCTATGTGACGGTGGAAGACCTAAGTTTGTTTTTATGGTACGTTTTTGTAAATTGAAACGAACGTTTTGGATCAATTACTTTCGTGGAACTAAATTTAAAAAGGCCTTTCAAATTGAGGTTTCCTAAGCTGTCGTCAATCGATCGAGGCGTAACTTCAAGTTACCAGAATTCTGTAATAACTTGCACATCTCCTTTTGTCTTGCTGCTGGGGACAAAGCCGATAATTCAAATTTGAAATTAAAGAACTTATCAAAAACAAGTACTAGGAAGGTTTACGTTTTTTTTGCAAGCCTCTTATCAAAAACAAGCCTGGGTTCATTTCACGTAGACGCAATGCCGAATACATGCCAAGTGTTACATTCACTCAACATATTAATGATCTTGCCATAACATGCTAAAAAAACACATCATTCTGAGGACCACCAATTCACCCTGCTCCATTGCGTGAACGATAGGTTTTATGGTCACATTTCACGGCTCAGTTCTGTTTTATTTGTCTCACAAGTCTCAAGGAGATTTCAAAACAAAAGATTATTCAAATTTAACCATAAAGCCTCAAAGCCATGTGTGAATATTGATGGCCCATTGTCACGCCATGGAGTACTACATGCACTATCCTATGGACTACACGTTCAAACTTATTTTAATTTAAGAGTTGAAATGTTTTTTTTTTTCATGCATGATCCCCTTCAGTCACCATCCTAGTTACCATAATTTTGGGATCTTATTCCTTCCTGAGTACCAGCATGCATGGACTGCTTAGAAGCGGCTCCAATTTGCGCCTGTATATGCTTCCAGTCCGCTGGGGGTAAATTGATCATTGTAAAGCGCCTTTGAGACTTGTGATAAGGGCGCTATATAAATGCACCACTTTACTTTTTTTACTTTACTCATAAGTGATATAAAAAAATTCCAGAGTCTACTTCTGCACAGAATCGGAAATATTTGTTTGTTTTCTCGTTACTTGCCGCGTTTTTTGTTAAAACATCATTACATTGAGAGTAACCGAATATTTGTGGCTGTGTGAATGATGCTTATGTATTTTTATCAACTTTAACCCATTCACACCTCAAACGCCCAAGGACACCCCCATTGATGAGTAAAATCGTCTGCCGTCAATTGATTAAATTGAAAACACATTTATAATACAGTAAGGCAAACTTGAGGTAAATGCTGCAATATTAACAATTATTGCCATTAAATGTTATTGGCTGCCAAAGATTAAGACAAGATCAGTTCCATTGCAAGAAATAAATGACCCTCTTGCCCAACCAAGATGGCAACTGAGGATGATCATCCACACAAACTCATTGCTTGTATATTTTCACCCATGAAATTTAGTTTGGCTGACTGAAGGAGGGGTAGCCCTTGTGTTAAGTCCAAAAATTAGTAGTTAATGATCCATTTGTAAGTTTTGTTAATTCACGGACTCCCAGACTTAACCCTTTCACTCCCAAGAGTGCCACTTATAGATTTTACTCTGTCTAATGCCAGACGATTTTACTCGTCAATGGGGAACCCCACAGGGGTGAAAAGGTTAACAACAGCTAAATTCACTCAAAAACTATGTCCCCATTAACCCTTTCACTCCCAAGAGTGCCACTTATAGATTTTACTGTCTAACGCCAGACAATTTTACTCGTCAATGGGGAACCCCACGGGGGTGAAAGGGTTAATTAGATTTTACTCTGTCTAACACAAAGTGATTTTACTCATCAATATGGGTGTGGTTTAAGAGTCAATGGGTTAACAACCCGAACATCCACTAAAAAAAAACCCATGTTCCCTTTATAGGTTACATAGTTTTTGAGTGGGATTTTGTAGAGGTTGCTAACCCAGTGACTCCTGAACGTATCACCTCCCATTGACGAGTAAAATTGTCTAGCATTAGTCTAAAAGAAGAGTTGTAGGAGTTGTTGGTTAATTAAAGAGGACATAGTTTCTGAGTGGATGTAGAGGTTGTTAATCTTGTTTTTGAGCATACTTAGCTTCAAGTAGCTGTATATATACTACATGTAGATATCAACCACAAATGCAGTTACATCTACCAATTATGCTCTCTCGCCTTTTTATCCTTTCTGAGCTGACCAGACCCATTTTTATATTTATACCAAATCTTTTAAAGTTATTATTATGTACATTCAAAGAGCCAGGTGCAATGAGAAACTGTTTTCTTAAGGTAGAACTGAAAAAAATTATTTCAGAATAAGTCCTCCTAAGCTATGTGACCAAAAAAAGTTCCTTTGAACAGACAGTTGCATTAAACTGATACCAGACATTCTGGAGACTGATGTTTATGTTGATATCACCATAACCCCTTTAAATACAGTGTGTAGCTATGGTAGTACTTCATACATTTTCTGGCTGACAAGTATAATAACCTCAATTACATGGTATAATTATTATAATACTATTATGCCATGTAGTTGAAGTCATTATACTTTGTCAACCAGAAAATGTATGAATCAAGACCATGTTGAGTGAAATTTGATTGTTACAGTGATGTACTATTAAAATTGGAACTGATGTTAAAGTGGATTCTTTTAGAGTCAAAAGAAATTTTACTTGAAATGTCTTAATATATGTACAATGTACATATAAACATTAAAGAGCATTGTTAACCTTTATCTTTTTGGTACAGAACTTTCACTAAGATTTCAAGTTGCTGGGTAAAGTAAATAAGTAGGCCAGGAATACAGCGTCAAAGTACACTGTAGTCCAAGGGGGTCTGTCATGCTGGTAGAAGTCGTGGGAAATTCATGTTCCTCAGCTCTTATTGACAGCCTTATCTGAATACACTTTGTTGAAAGATTGGGTATAAAGGAAAAAATCTCGAAACATGGGAGAAAATCACAGAAATTTGTAGATGAGTCAGTGGTACTTGTAAATTTTGAGTGTGGGGTTTATTTCTTTGTTCTTTCTTATTTCTTTTTTTTTCTGTCACATGTGGTAACTTTTTCAGGCTGGAAGCAATGCTTCTCTTCCAATTACCAGACCTCTCAGTAAAGAGGAGTTGTGGAGGTACTGTCTAAAAGTCTAATTTTAATTCAAAGCTGGTATATCATTACATAAGTCACGATTCCTTTATTTTCTCCTGATTTCATGATGGCCCAGGCAATGTTGCTATCATAAACCAATTCTCTAGGGATTATATGCAATGATCTGAACATAATAATGGTTATTCTATGGCCATACAATTAGCATACTTAGAGTTTGTAAATTGAGCAATCAACCACCAAACATTTGCTTCAGCATCAACAAAATGGGCCAAATCACGGATGGGATCACAGATCAGATCGCAGAGCGAATCACAGATCCGATTGCGGATTGGATCACGGATGAAGTCGCTTGTAAAATAACAAATAACAACTTGAAAAACTATAAAATAGGTGAAATGAAAATTGAGAAATCTTCCATGACACAATG
This sequence comes from Montipora foliosa, assembly GCF_036669935.1. Taxonomy (NCBI): domain Eukaryota; kingdom Metazoa; phylum Cnidaria; class Anthozoa; order Scleractinia; family Acroporidae; genus Montipora; species Montipora foliosa. The sequence goes on from NC_090872.1 coordinate 36,741,728, forward strand.
GAGCGCAGGCCCAGCTGGCAGTTATTTTGCCCCAAAACCCATGTCTGAGTTAATTTGTAATGAACGGGCTCTCATATTCCTATTTTGCACAAACGATGGAGATATAAGCTTTATCTTCTGGTCATTAGGTACCTCAAATAAGAAAGCCTGCTCAGACAGCTCTGTGATTCAGAACTGATTGAGTGAACCTGTTTGCAGTTCTCGGTTTTGAATTTGTTGTTGTTAGTTTCACTAGCTAATTTCCGGCTACATTTCCGTGTTAGAACTAATGAAAGTTCATGGACATGACTTGCTTTAAGGTCGGTTATATTTGGCTTGCGTTGTTGTTCAGACCATCGATGCTATGTCTTAAAATGTGGAAAAAAACAGCTATATTTCCCTGATATACTAATTATTATTGGCTTGTTTCGTTTTATTCCAGTGAGAATTAATCATATTCCAAATTCACATCTTTAAAAAGTATAGACTTATCCCAAGGAACAGAAATTGTTTGACATTTTTGGTTTTTTGTGTTTCGATTCATTTATTTGTCTTACTATCACCATGCCAAATTGTCTTATGGTAGTTTACCGTTGATAATAGTATTATGGCAGGTAACTTAAAAGGATATCAGACCTAAATTGAAGAAAACGTTCTATTCACAGTTGTCACTTTAGTGTAATTTTCTCAGCAACCCCGTGATCCAGTCCGTGATCAGATCCAGGTTTTGTCTAGCCACATCTGCTTCGTCCTTCATTACATGGACAACAGCAGCTCAAAAAATTCAAGTACCTTACTGTAGAAATGACGAAAGCTATCAATGCAAGTTGTGGCCTTTAACATTAGCCTTATTGTAAATAAAGTGGTTTGGGCGATATTGACGAGACACCTGCACCGCTGGTGCAGCAGTGAACAAAGAAACACAAGATAATCCATGGACATTCAGTGTACATTGTCCACCAGTTTTTATTGAAATACCCATTGCAGTCACCAGCGATTTTTGAGTGTACACTTTTTATGAGTCAATGAGTTAGTGCAGTTAACCAAACCATAAAATGAAAGCTAAAATTTCAGACAGTGCTTGGGCCTAATCAATGAAACAAGGGCTTAGGTTTATTGCTATATTGACTGTGAGTCTCATTGACTCATGACTCATGACTCATTGACTCATTGATTTATTGACTCATAAAACATGGGACCTCGTGATCTTTCCACAACAAAGAGGCTCTAAGTTCATGAATGCAAATGGTACATAGGGGTATTAGACATATATTTGCATAATGAGGGTATGTCTATATCTGCGTAAATTATGTCTTTGGTCTTAGACGCATCTAATGTACTTATTTTACTCGTATATTTTGGTTCACTTATCTTTAAGCTACACTGTATACTATAAGTGCACTGAAAAAAGACAAAGGCTTCCTCTCAAGAAAATGCTTCATCATCATTATCATGATCATGATTTGCACTGGTCCTCCTAACTGGAGGAGCAACATTTTGGGAACACTAAAATGTGACGTCTCTGTATCCCAAGACACAAGTAAATAATGTTGAAGTTAGGAGAAGAACAAGGGGACACTCTGTGGTGCTCATGTTGAAATCTGTGTGCATTAATGCATTTCTGGACAATTATCTATTGATTTGAGCAATACTAATTTTTGGTGCATTTTTTTCAAAATCAGGCGTGAGCATGAAAAGTTACATGCTAAGCATAAAGGTCATGAAGCCATGCACATGGAGATGGTCCTTATTCTGTTTTCTACTCTAGTAGTAGCACAGGTGCTTCTAGTGAAGTGGAAAAAGCACTATTACAAATCATTTCAGGTACATATTAATACAGGTAACCGCAAAAATTTGTGACCTACATGTACAAGACAAAATTGGTGATAAAATTATAATCGGTTTACAGTGGGGTCACTATCTCAATTGGCTGCAAGCACGGAACTTACTCCTTCCTTGCTCTGTTTCCATTAAATCATACGTACAGACAATAATTTTCATACATGTAGAAGTGACGTCATACTCACAGGCATTAGTTTTTATGCATGAAGAAGTGACGTCAGCTAACACACTGACCAGCAGTTTGATTCAGACAAGTATAATACTTAATTCTTATAAACATCTCCCATTCGGAGATTACAAAGAATTTCTTTAACTGTAATGTTAACATTATTTATTACAAGAAACTTGACCTTTTGAGGCATTAGGAGCACATGAAAAGTTGTAAGCTCTAAAAAATAATGTTTAATTACAAGTTGATTTGTCCTACATTGAGCACCTTGATAATTCTCGCTATCATGATAAACATCGGCCAGTACTGGCAATTTTCCGTTTTGTTGTTAATGATATTGAAGTACACGTACCAGTGTACGGCCGACAACAAGTT
>NC_090872.1:36749092-36751592 GCF_036669935.1 Montipora foliosa
AAACTCAAGTTTTGGCGCATGTTGTCAACTTGGGCAGTGTTCTCTAGTCTTACCGGGTTCATTTTTTACAAATCTACAAGGCAACCTCTGTCACCCACAACTCCGAGGCAAGTACTCTTTTTTAGCAGTGAGGTTGGATAGTATTCGTTTTTATGAAATATTCAAAAAAATTGTGCAGTGATTTGTCTGCTTCACCAGACATACTCCATAGGATACATACTCTGATAATAGCGAGTGCTATTCAGTTTTATAAAATAGCTTATAACATTATAATTTTTATCCAGTGCGAGCTCTCGGGAAGGAGAAGGTCACGACTTTTGTTATCAAGTAATGAAGAAATGATTTGTTTCCAACTAAGATAGATAAATGTAGCATACTCTTAAGCAGTATGATAAGGAGATTATGGTGTGTTTTATCAACATGTTACCTGAAGTCTTTTACTTATTTAATAGGTTTAAAACGAAGTGGAATCTATAAATAATAAAGTTAAATAATTTACCATGTTTTTCATTGTTGAAATGAAATTGACTTGTTTTCTATCTCAAAGCTGTTTCTTTATATTTTCCAAATAATGGCTGTCTGTCTGTCTATCGGACTCAGAGATACTCGTTACAAGTATCCAAGTTAAGTTAGAAGATCTTGTGGGGTGATAAATTATAGTCTCCCATGGCTTGCCATTTGGTGATGCGGGACTCAAAATAACAACATTGTCGTAACAGTTATGTAATTTCATGGCTTTCTTTGCACAGATTAGTTTACAAGTGGTTTCTGTTTGTGCACAAAACTACATATGCTCTGGGTATAGCAGGCTATATGGTTGTTTGTCTCACCTTGCTTGGGGTAAATCTAATGTTCAGGATTGGGCCTGAAACTGCAATGGAATTTGGAGTAACAGTACTTTTCTATGGACTTTATTTTGGAGTGCTTGGCAGAGATTTTGCAGAGATGTGTGCAGATAAAATTGCGTCAAAATTAGGTGTAAGTAGGTTTTTTTTTTTACTTTCCTGTCTTATTATAATTTCAACTGTGGTGCTGCGTCGGTGGGAGAGTGAAACAGGAAAATTAGTTGTAATCAAACATGTTGATAAAAGTCGCATCACAACCGTAAACGATTTGGAAAGCTGACGTTTCGAGCGTTAGCCCTTCGTTAGAGCCCTTTGCTCTGACGAAGGGCTAACACTCCAAACGTCAGCTTTCCAAAGGTCGAATTCTCACCGTGAACGATTTGGAAAGCTGACGTTTCGATCGTTAGCCCTTCGTCAGAGCGAAGGGCTCTAACGTCAGCTTTCCAAATCGTTCACGGTGATAATTCGACCTTTATGATAACACGTTTGATAAGACCAAATTTTCCTTTTTTATTATAAATGTTTGTTCTTTAACCACGGTCTTGGAATAGAAGATCTAAAAACTTACGCATTGGAAAAACCCTTCTTGTTTAATAATCTAAACCATGGTGTTTTAAAAAGAATCATCAAACGCAGTTTTTTATTTCGCTTTACGTTCTTCCTTTTTCTTTTCTTTTTTTGTTACATCTTAGAGCCCTAAGTAGAAGTGACAGTTAAGGGTTGCAAAACACAAATTGTTATAATAAATATTATAGTAGTCTTTGGGCATAATTTTATTTGTTATAACTTTTTACTCGAAGAGAACATAAATTAATTTTGGGGACTTCAAAATTCAAGGACACTGAAAGCTGTGTTCATGTTTTCATTTGTTATTATTACCTCGCATCGATGCTCTCGTTTCTATGCTTCTTTTAGTATACCAGTAAAGGTGGTCTTCCAAGCAGAAGCCTTGAAACAAACATTTGTGCTGTTTGCGGCCAGGAGCTGTTGTTGCAGCAAGCTGATGACGATGATGCTGCTGAGAGAACTTATAAGCTTTCTTGTGGCCATTTGTATCCTCAGTTTAATAACTAAATTTCAGGCAAAATGATGCGAACTAGTTAGCACAGACTTATCAACTCATTAGACATAATTGATGCTGCGCGCAAACTTTGAGGTTTTAAACCAGCAAGCAAAGGGCTAGAGAGACCAGACTGTGTAGCATAAACAAAATAGCATCCCGTTTATTCCGCTCTCGTTAGCAAACTGGATGGAGTGAACAGAGTACTTTCTTCTCTGTGTGCATAGACTACAGCTATACAATGTATGTGTTCTTTGAAACATTATATTTGGTGTGAAAATCATGGGCAGCCCAATTATCAGGCTTTGGAATATTAAGTTTATATACAGTGTATTTACATTTGTATTTTTTAGTATATTTATTTGTTTATTTATTTGTTCATTAATTATTTGCCTAAGTGCGAATGCTTAATCCTCATATTTTTCACTATGAAGCTTGTACAGCGTTTTGAAATGCTAAAAAATGTTAAGAACTGTATTCAGACTCCTCCTTGAGGGGCGTTGATCTCTAAATCACCTCCTCAATAATCTGTAGGCTGACAGTTCTGAATTTATTTCATGGAAGTTTTTTCTGAGTAAGTATGAGTGGGAAATCT
>NC_090872.1:36754092-36759092 GCF_036669935.1 Montipora foliosa
TCTTGATATCATTTGGCCTTGTTTATTGATAATAATGATAATGACATGACGTTTTGAGGGAATTATTGTTTATTTGCGCCCTTGTAATGTCATTTGCGGCCCGAGAGCGAAACCCGGTAAGTCTCGTAGTCAAGAGTAACAGGAACTCGCTGCAAGCTCTTCCTTGACAGCTCTGTTGTGACTGGATACAATATGGGCCAGCATCACAAAAATGTGGATTCTTGTGTGACCTTATTCAAGCTTATCTCTTTACAGTTCTATTGTGACTTATTAGAGAGGAGGTAGAAATTTCCCAAATTTCGATTCACTGCAAAAAGTGCGTAATACTTGGAGTTTCTTTTTATGAATATTTTGCACCGTGAATTAACATCTGTATAAATGTAGTTTGTAGCCTGTTGCTTTTGAACGAGTCCAGTACAGAAGTACATGCATTGACTTTGCATTATATTGTTAAATGCAATATGTTAGCGATTTTCTCTAATTGTGCAAAAAATGCCAAAATCGCGGCTCTTGTCGGGCACTTGTCTTCTCTATCTTTTCAGCCTTGTGCGAATTTGGCGATTTCCCAAATTGCACAAATCGCGAGTCCTGGTTGGGGACTTGTATTCCCTTTTTCAGCTTTTACGTTTTTTGCGATTTGTCGCAAAATTTGCAGTTTTCGTAAAAATCGCGAGTTCTAGTTGGGGACTCGTCGTCTTTTCAGCTTTTACGATTTTTGCGAAAAATTGCAATTTTTGCAGCTGCGTACAAACCTGGATATAAGTGAAATATATAAGGATGTCGACAGAATTTCAAACGAAGTCATGATGTCGCATCCGCCACACCTTTCTGTAGTAGCAGTTGAACAGTGAGTGAAGGTAACTGGGATTGTTAGTTGTAAATTATTTGTGGCATTAATGGTTATCTTAACCTTGGCAATTTTATGAATATCCTTGACTTACCCCAAGATGGGAGCGCCCTCACGTTCTATTCGGGCAGTTGCTGGATTGGATCCGATACTTAGTGGTGTGGCAACCAGTAATAATTGTGCTAGTTCAGACAATAATATATCTTTTAGGACTAGAGTAGTTATGAAGCTGTTATTTAAGATTAAATAAATTTTTTGGATGAGATTGGTGAGACACTTAGTGACTTGTACAGCATCATGATGATGATAAATCTTTATTCGTAAGTTACGCAGGCATAAACTTGCACGTATACGTGCAAGTTTACAAGACAATAAGAAGAAGAATTATCAATAAAATACAACTGGCATTAAATGAAGATTAAAAGACATGTATTTACAAAGTAACGCTTAAAGCGCTCCCGTGCGATTGCGTGGTAGTACATAATCATGACTACGTTGGCTTAAAGATTGATATGTACGTTTACTCCGCAGAAGATCCCTCAACCAACGAGTTTCTGTACTTTTTCCCAATAGTTGTTTATCCCTCGCTAGAACTATAGTAGGCTATATGGGCCTTCAAGTACCTTTTGACGGTTGGAATTGGAGCGTTCTGATTGGTGGATTCAAATTTTTGCGGGAAATTCAAACGTACGTTAGGGAGGAAATTCGAAATTCAAACAATTCGTCATTCGTCAGAGATCACGGGTATTTAAGGCCTGACCTAAAAAGGTCATCAGACCGGATGAGAGGGAGGGGGGGGGGGGTACGCCCAAAATTTATAGTCCCCATATGAGAAGACTTAAGGTGATGGGGGAATGGGGAGGGGGGTTTCGCCCAAAATTTATAGTTCCCATCTGTCATCAAGTGGGAAGACGTAGGGATGGGGGATACCCCCCAAGGAAAGGTGTCCTGTCACGATCTTAGTGGACCTGATGCGTCCTAAAGGCCAGAAAGAGTGGTTTGGAGCTTATTTCTGAGTTTGTCGAGATCCTGACCAAAGGGCAAAAGAGATGACTCGTCGAATTAAGAGATTTGGACAAGAAAGTAGCAGAAGGAAAAAAAGGTGGCAGAAGAAAGCCAATGTGTCATCTGCTTGTCCATCATCGAAACTGACCCCCCCTCTCTAGCCATCCTCGCTACCATCGCACAACATAGTCATCCTCGCTACCATCGTAGTCTGTACCCGTGGACCAACAAGTATGCCGTGTATCCTGTGGGTCACCCCGAATTCATCTACAATCCCGACACGACAGACCTCTTGGAGTAGTTTGGTTTGGCTATCTGCACCGTGCTACCACCCACGAGACTCATCCATCCAGTGTTACCTTACCGATGCGGCGGTAAGCTCACCTTCCCTCTTTCCCGTACGTGCGTGGAAAAGGACATTGACAAGGGTCTGCACGACAAATCTCTCGTGTGTACTCACACGGATGCAGAGCTTGCTCTGACCTGGACCTGGTGTACCCCCGAGTTGGACAAGGCAGTGGATTCGAAGAAACAAAGCCTCTTCGAATCGTATGTCGATCATTGGCTAAAATTCAAGGTGGTTGGCCTTCGGGTCCCGCTCGCGACCCTAACCATCCCGACCTTTTCAGATGTTCATGGATTCGGACCAACACGATGTGCGCTACATCATCTCTCTGGACGAACACTGGGTGGAAGTCCACTACAAAGCGCAGGCCGAGTGTGAAGACTTGAACGTCAACACCAACACGTTCGTGGCTGCCTTTACCACCTGCTGGGCACGACCCCATCTGTACGAGGCTCGAACGTCTCGACAAACGGGTCCTTTACATCGACACAGATTCCATCACCGGTGTGAGTCGCCCTGGTGAAGCCGACGAAATGACGGGAACTCGTCTCGGTGAGTTCACGACCGAACTTGGTAACCAGCAGTTCATTCTGTTCGGGCAGCCCTAAAAATTACGGCTATCAGTGCAAAGTCAAAGGACATTCACTCAATGTCGAGGGTAAAGCCCAACTCAATTACCAAGTTTTGCGACAAAACACGCTCGACGAACTGCGTCGTCCCTTGGACACACCTTGGAAAACCGTCATCCATCAAGCCCGGAAAATCGTACGACGCTCCAAAGAACATTCTCTTCACACTCAACCAGCACAAAAGAACTATCAGTTGGTCTAAACAAACACGTCCTTCGACCTGGTACCGCCATCACGTACCCTTCCGGATACAGACTCACCGAGGAGGATTCATTCACAGACGATCGTCGTGGTTACTCTAGTCGATCTCGATGAGGAGGATTGAGACTTTGGCTTCACCCAGAAGACAAAGTTGCAGGTTGCGCGTACGGGGTGTCAACTTTTGTGCGTGGACTGAGTAGGGACACTACGGAACTGAGGTGGCTTTAAGGAGACTCTACTCGGATGTGACCGGTGGGATGACTGTGTTCTGGATCCCCTCATTTTCCGGCCACATCCAAATCAGCCTTATCGTAATAAACTAGGGTGCGTGTGCTGGGCACCGTCTTCTTCTTGACCCATGTGACGTCATTGTTTGAATTTTGAATTTCTTGGCCGTTATCTTTTTATTTCAACATGGTTACGTCAAACACCCCAACCTGTTTCCTGAGGGTTCGCAGCAACGAAGGTGTCACGTGTCTGTGACGTCTTCCTTTTAGATTTGAATTTTCCACCTAACGTAGGTTTGAATTTCCCGCAAAAATTTGAATCCACCAATCAGAACGCTCCAATCCCAACCGTTAAAAGGTACGTGAAGGCCCATATAGCACTACCAACTATATCGCTGCTGGCCTGTTCCAGGCTCCCAGATGATCGGGAAAACGAAAACAACTGCTTAGGAAAAGCGAGTGGGGACTTGGGTCGAGGCGAGGCGCCTCGCCTCCACCCATGCCCCCACTCATTTTTCGCAGGCATTTTTTTTCTCTTTCCCCACTATCTGGGAGCTTGGAACAGGCTATATCGCTGCTTAACATACGCTTATTGGTGTAGCCATATTTCCATGCTCGCTTGCATAGCGGGGTCTTTAACATCATAAGTGCATGCCCATACTTCCATGATTAAGCTATGAAATAAGCTTGTAAGCTCAAGTGTATCCATAGTACTTAACGAACGGTACCGAACGGTTAGTGCGAAGTCTTGCACGTACGAGCACGTACGGTGAAAACAAGAAGTGGCCTTGGTCCAGAGCGCTGATCAACAGGATTTGTTTCAATATCATTTGCCAATCTTAAAAGCAAAGGAAATAAAAGCGACAAAGGCACGTTTGAGTAAACCAAAGGCTCACATAGTAATGTAATTGTCATAAACGTGCTTGTTGTTGTAAACTAGGCATGTAGATTCCCTCCAGATAAATATAAGCAACAAAATAGACCAAAACTTCCCTTTCATACGTAGCGAAAATTCTTTACCTTTCACAAGTTGTTGTGCAGCCCGTACATCCATCTGTACAATGTGAACTTCCACATTAAAGCGACATCAAAATAGCGGACTGATCCGCTAAGAACGAGACACGCGACTTACCCTTTTCTCGCCGTCGACGATTTCGGATATCGACCACACATTATCTTTAGGGGAATAGGTCAGCGACATTTCCCAGTTCGTTCTCAAAAGACCAGAGTTTTGAAGCAAGCAACCGTGGACAATCTTCCTGTCGGTGTACGTTGGATCAGTGGCTTGATCTGAGCGGCGTAATTACAAGTTTAGAAACTAAATGTTTTAAGCAAGAGCCGATACAACGTAGATTTGATTTTAGTGGTGTACTATATTTCGGCTGCCCAAACCAGCCTTCTTCAGGTACAATGAGAGTTTACATCAAAGGAGCTAGGTCACGCTATTTTAGGTAATTTTGTTTCATTTTGTTAATTATGAGCTCTAAACGTTAAATTGGCGGAGCAAGAGTCTTTCATTTGCAAAATCACGGCCACATAACAACTGAGAATGATTTTCCAGCTTTGTAAGTGACATTTTGATCTAGATTGATATAAATTTGAAAAAAGGTGGGCCGACCTTTTTTCAAATTTACCCAAATTCAATCCACTTCAATCCTCTCCAGTTTTGTCCATCCATGTCCCTTCTTGGCTTCCCTGTGTTTTGTTTCAGTTCTTCTATAGTTTTGAACAGTTATTTTGATATT
>NC_090872.1:36766592-36769092 GCF_036669935.1 Montipora foliosa
GGAGGCAATCTTACTTTCTATTAAAGTTGACTTGATGTACTGATGAGCGGTAAAATATATTTCGTTACGCTTCTTTGATCGAAATGACAGATGGTTCTTTGACAGCAACAGTGCTTTTCAAGTTTATGAAAGGACGTTGATCAAATCCCAAGGCTTAAGTTCAGTGGCAGTTTACGTAGGTTTACGTGCAAGGCACCGTAGCTCAGTTGGTTAGAGCGCCAGTCTTGTAAACTGGCGGTCATGGGTTCAACTCCCATCGGTGCCTTAGATTTTATTGATGTCCAGGTGAGGTTTGTTTAAATCTGAATTCCATGACAATCGTTGTAGTTGGGCATAATTCCGTGAAAAGGAATGAATTAATGAAGTCGCATCGTTCTCACTTGACAAATCAAAAGATGATGCGTATGACAGCTTCTCATTTCGGCTTCAGCCTCGAGGAAAAAGGTTAATCGATTTAGTCTGAGTTTTTCTATCGGCGTCGTGAATTTGAATGCATTAATGAGGTCACATCCTTTTGCTACTAACTATGTTTTGCCTAGACAAATCAAAAAATGATGCGTTTTACAGCATCTCATCTCGGCTTGAGCTTAATAGACCTAATTGGCTAACTCAATGTTGTACCCAATTCAAATCTCCCTGCTGTATGCAGCATTCATATTTACCGCTGTCCAACCAACTTGCATGTCAAATTCATCAAAATCCGATTACTTTTGGAAATTGTGTTTGGCACCGCAAGTGTTATTACTTCTGTTGCTTTAGGTCAGTTTCAGTTCTAACATCCGTGACTCCCTGGAAATCTATCAAGTTGCTACTCTACGAAAAAACAAAATTAATAAGTTACACAAAAAGAAAACAAGAGCGTTTAGTCAGGCAATAATAGAGATACACCGCCCACGACCCTGAGATTAAGAGTCTCATGCTCTACCGACTGAGCTAGCCGGGCTCCTCGCTTCAGCAGTGTTGGCGGAACGTTAAATAAGAATATGTGACGGGTATGAAGCATATCCACCCTGTTCGGTTCTTCAATTTGGGGCATTTCGGGCTTGATCATACTAAGATACTGCCGAGCATTTATAATAATATTAATAATCATCATCATCATCATCATCATCATCATCATAATAATTATTATTGTTATATTATTATTATTATAAGTATTATTAGTATTATTACTATTATTGTTATAAGTATTTTTATTATTATGGGTGTCGTGGGAAAGGACACTCGAAAGACAATTGAAGGGTCATCGGGAAGCCACCGGGTGGTTCGTCGGGGCAACTGTCATAGCTCCCGTAGCACAGTAGGTTAGAGCGTCGTACTTATAAGCAGTACTTGCAACAGTCACTTACAGTGCTGGGGTAATGCGAAGGTCGGGGGTTCGATCCCCGCCGGGAGCAAGTTTGTTTTACAGGCTACGACTCTGGTGCCGGGTTTAATGTCAAGTGTCAAAGCTTCCTTTGACCACAGACAGTCACAGCTACGTTTTCAACTTAATTATATACCTGGTAGTTAATCCGCAATTGTTAGCATAGCTATTATTCTTGAATTCTTCTAACATCCGTTACTTCCTTGAAATCTATCAAGTTGCTACTCTACGAAAAAACAAAATTAATAAGTTACACAAAAAGAAAACAAGAGCGTTTAGTCAGGCAATAATAGAGATACACCGCCCAACGTGGGGCTCCAACCCACGACCCTGAGATTAAGAGTCTCATGCTCTACCGACTGAGCTAGCCGAGCTCCTCGCTTCATCAGTGTTGGCGGAACGTTGAATAAGAATATGTGATGGGTATGAAGCATATCCACGCGGTTCGGTTCTTCAATTTGGGGCATTTCGGGCTTGATCATACTGAGATACTGCCGAGCATTTATAATAATAATAATAAACATCATCATCATCATCATCATCATAATAATAATTATTATTATTATTATTATCATTATATTATTATAATAAGTATTATTAGTATTATTACTATTTTTATTATAAGTATTTTTATTATTATGGGTGTCGTGGGAAAGGACACTCGAAAGACAATTGAAGGGTCATCGGGAAGCCACCGGGTGGTTCGTCGGGGCAACTGTCATAGCTCCCGTAGCACAGTAGGTTAGAGCGTCGTACTTATAAGCAGTACTGGCAACAGTCACTTACAGTGCTGGGGTAATGCGAAGGTCGCGGGTTCGATCCCCGCCTGGAGCAAGCTTGTTTTACAGGCTACGACTCTGGTGCCGGGTTTAATGTCGAGTGTCAAAGCTTCCTTTGACCACAGACAGTCACAGCTACGTTTTCAACTTAATTATATACCTGGTAGTTAATCCGCAATTGTTAGCATAGCTATTATTCTTTAATTCTTTAAACTGTCCAATTAAGGATTAATTTGGATAGTTTCAGATAGGGTTTTCCTTTAAAAACAGGCGAACTGTCCAATTTAGAAAATATAGGACAGTTTGTCTAAGCCAATCAAATCCCGGAAAATACAATAGGTAATTGAGCACCATT
>NC_090872.1:36781592-36784092 GCF_036669935.1 Montipora foliosa
CAGTAGGTTAGAGCGTCGTACTTATAAGCAGTACTGGCAATAGTCACTTACAGTGCTGGGGTAATGCGAAGGTCGCGGGTTCGATCCCCGCCGGGAGCAAGCTTGTTTTACAGGCTTCGACTCTGGTGCCGTGTTTAATTTCAAGTGTCAAAGCTTCCTTTGACCACAGACAGTCACAGCTACGTTTTCAACTTAATTATATACCTGGTAGTTAATCCGCAATTGTTAGCATAGCTATTATTCTTTAATCCTTTAAACTGTCCAATTAACTGTCCTGATTAATTTGGAAAGTTTCAGATAGGGTTTTCCTTTAAAAACAGGTGAACTGTCCAATTTAGAAAATATAGGACAGTTTGTCTAAGCCAATCAAATCCCGGAAAATACAATAGGTAATTGAGTACCATTCTGCCTCAATCCCACCCGAAAAGATGGTGACGCTAACCCATAATGCAACCCCTTCCCCATTTTTCAATGTTGATCGCGCAATAACTTTGGGCATTCGTGGAAAAAGTCATTCCTTTCTTTTTTCTACAACTTTGAAAAGGGGAGAAGCGGTGAACTGATACGTGGCATCCAGTTTCATAGAAATTTATGACCGAGATTGCTGGTTATTACGGATCTCACAGGAATGCTGGGAAGTTCGGGTGTCTTTGTTGAACAAAGGGTGCTCCGCTTTGGCGAATTTTGACCTGACCGCGTTCTGAATCTCGGCATTTGGGAGGAAAAGGGAGAGTTCTTTCAAAGATGTGAACCTCGTAGCGAAAGGGTAAGTCCAAACACCTCCGACGGGACTTGAACCCGCAATCTTCGGCTTTCTTTTTGCAATAGGAGGCCGACGCCTTATCCATTAGGCCACGGAGGCAATCTTACTTTCTACTAAAGTTGACTTGATGTACTGATGAGCGGTAAAATATATTTCGTTACGCTTCTTTGATCGAAATGACAGATGGTTCTTTGACAGCAACAGTGCTTTTCAAGTTTATGAAAGGACGTTGATCAAATCCCAAGGCTTAAGTTCAGTGGCAGTTTACGTAGGTTTACGTGCAAAGCACCGTAGCTCAGTTGGTTAGAGCGCCAGTCTTGTAAACTGGCGGTCATGGGTTCAACTCCCATCGGTGCCTTAGATTTTATTGATGTCTAGGTGAGGTTTGTTTAAATCTGAATTCCATGACAATCATTGTAGTTGGGCATAATTCCGTAAAAAGGAATGAATTAATGAAGTCGCATCGTTCTCACTTGACAAATCAAAAGATGATGCGTATGACAGCTTCTCATTTCGGCTTCAGCTTCGAGGAAAAAGGTTAATCGATTTAGTCTGAGTTTTTCTATCGGCGTCGTGAATTTGAATGCATTAATGAGGTCACATCCTTTTGCTACTAACTAAGTTTTGCCTAGGCAAATCAAAAAATGATGCGTTTTACAGCATCTCATCTCGGCTTGAGCTTAATAGACCTAATTGGCTAACTCAGTGTTGTACCCAATTCAAATCTCCCTGCTGTATGCAGCATTCATATTTACCGCTGTCCAACCAACTTGCATGTCAAATTCATCAAAATCCGATTACTTGCGGAAATTGTGTTTGGCACCGCAAGTGTTATTACTTCTGTTGCTTTAGGTCAGTTTCAGTTCTAACATCCGTGACTCCCTGGAAATCTATCAAGTTGCTACTCTACGAAAAAACAAAATTAATAAGTTACACAAAAAGAAAACAAGAGCGTTTAGTCAGGCAATAATAGAGATACACCGCCCACGACCCTGAGATTAAGAGTCTCATGCTCTACCGACTGAGCTAGCCGGGCTCCTCGCTTCAGCAGTGTTGGCGGAACGTTAAATAAGAATATGTGACGGGTATGAAGCATATCCACCCTGTTCGGTTCTTCAATTTGGGGCATTTCGGGCTTGATCATACTGAGATACTGCCGAGCATTTATAATAATATTAATAATCATCATCATCATCATCATCATAATTATTATTGTTATATTATTATTATTATAAGTATTATTAGTATTATTACTATTATTGTTATAAGTATTTTTATTATTATGGGTGTCGTGGGAAAGGACACTCGAAAGACAATTGAAGGGTCATCGGGAAGCCACCGGGTGGTTCGTCGGGGCAACTGTCATAGCTCCCGTAGCACAGTAGGTTAGAGCGTCGTACTTATAAGCAGTACTGGCAACAGTCACTTACAGTGCTGGGGTGATGCGAAGGTCGGGGGTTCGATCCCCGCCGGGAGCAAGTTTGTTTTACAGGCTACGACTCTGGTGCCGGGTTTAATGTCAAGTGTCAAAGCTTCCTTTGACCACAGACAGTCACAGCTACGTTTTCAACTTAATTATATACCTGGTAGTTAATCCGCAATTGTTAGCATAGCTATTATTCTTGAATTCTTCTAACATCCGTTACTTCCTTGAAATCTATCAAGTTGCTACTCTACGAAAAAACAAAATTAATAAGTTACACAAAAAGAAAACAACAGCGTTTAGTCAGGCAATAA
>NC_090872.1:36789092-36799092 GCF_036669935.1 Montipora foliosa
GGACACTGCCCGATATTACCGACTTGTTAGAGCCTTTGGAGCGTGCGATAAGCGAAGTCCTCATACCAGCTATTACGAACCACGCAACAACTGAAACTGAGTGCGAACTCCTTGCGCTTCCTGTGCGCTTGGGAGGGCTTGGGCTTATAGATCCAGTCAGAGCCTCACCCAAAGAATATGAGGCTTCAGTCAGGGTCACAAGTCCCCTAGTAAGGCAAATTGTGGAGCAAGTGCATCAGACCCCAGATGTGTCAGAAGTAAAAACACTGCAAATAAGCGCGAGTAGTATAGGGGGGATGACTAGACGAATTTTATTCATGTATGCAAATAGATTCAGGCGGAAAATTCTACCCAAACCGGTTTTTGGATTAGGGTTTACAATGAGATGCATACCACGTAGGTGTACGAGGGTATATTCAAGATGGCGGCAGAGGTTTAAATGAACTGCAGGTGGTGGTACGGTTCCGCCCAACCAGCCGGGTAGTATCGCGCTTATATAGGGAAAGAATAATGGAGTAGCTAAGAACCAATGAGAAGGCACTGACGTCACAGTCAAACAAGTTGAAACAAGTTTAGGGATTGGTTAGAAAAACCGGTTTTGAAGATGATCAGTATTCAAAAGTATTCAATAGCAAAAACCTGTAAAGCCGGTTTGCTTTTCTTCCTTATGGCACACCCTGAAATGGACACGTGTATAAAGGTAATGGAAAAAAATATTTCAATTCAAAGATGGGCCGAATGATCGAACAGCAGATTTTTGCTTTGGAGATGGACGCATTAACAAACCGTTTGCAACGACTGCAACTGGGCAACAAAATCGTAACCTTACTTAATGAACTTTGGGATAAGATGAATAAAGGAGGCTCTCGCAAAGTTGAAATAACAAGTGATGAAGATGGAATGGAAGTCATAATTGGAGAGCTAATGGTTCCAACATTTTATTTACGAGCGAGAAGAAATTTTCCCGTCAACTTCGTTGTATTTTGAAGTCAGTGCTACAAAATGAACATTGGCTACGGGTAAAGATTCATCAACTATTTGTTAGCGAGTGGAAGAGTGACTATTTGTCACATGCAAGATGGAACAGCAATGACACGTTCACTTTCAGCCAGTAAAAAAAAAAAAGCATTATATTTTCATCTTCGTATTTACAAGCAAATTAAAGTATTTACAAACAATGCGAACAAATGCTATGTATAAATTAATTAAACCCTATTCAAAAACACACTACAATGCCTTTTCAATTCAGCGAAAGGAATGAAACATGAAGAAGCAAAGGTTACTTGAAAAACTCTCCACATAGTTAGAAATAATTGTCAAAGAGTTTTTCAATTAACCTTTGACAGTGATCACATTCTTCATGATTATCACTGTTTCCATTTTCATCCACGTTTCGGCATGCAAATATACACTGAATTGCAAAGGCAAAGTAGTGTTGTTGAATAGAATTTAACCCTTTATTAAAATATCTACAGACTATACAATTTTCCTCGTATTCCATCTCAGGATGATTCTCCTCACAGAGCTGTAAGAGAGAGCAAAGTATGCTACTGGAATCGAGCACGCGGTAAGGAATCAAACACTCGTTTGCACATTCGTTTTGCACATTCGAAACTACTTAAATTTGAAAAGCAGCAAATAATGCTACAGGAATTTCGTTTCAAGGCGAACTTTCTCCTTCTGGAAAAGTTTCCTCAATTGTACCATCTACGATGGCGTTCTATTACACATTGACCGCTCCAGTTATTCATTTACTATTGTATAAAACGCTGTTTAAAAATTACGGACAAACGTAGATCATGCTTCTGCCGCTATAAGTGAAAGATTTAGAGAACAACAAGCGTAGTTTCGTAAAATATAATGATCTCCTAAATTTCTATTTTACCAAATTAAGACCAAAAGTAATTTATGCGAATGCTTTAAACTCTTAAACACGCCAACGGTGCTGCTATTGTCCCACTGCTGGGACTCCATTCATAAAACTTTATTCCATACCTAATATAAGGGCCTTACATTTATTCCTAAACTTGAGGAAGTGTTTAAGGAATGGCGAAATCGACTCTCATAGAGTATTCCGTTAAAAGGATAACAATTTGAGCACGAACAGAAGCTTTGCTTTTACTAATTTGTAACGATTTCAACTGAAGCGTATAGAATCAGTAAT
Organism: Montipora foliosa; assembly: GCF_036669935.1. Classification (NCBI taxonomy): domain Eukaryota; kingdom Metazoa; phylum Cnidaria; class Anthozoa; order Scleractinia; family Acroporidae; genus Montipora; species Montipora foliosa. Next base: position 36,791,257 of record NC_090872.1, read on the forward strand.
TACGCAAACACTAAAAATCACGGTGTAAATTAAATAAGTGCAATTGATCCGCTCGAGTTATTCATTTGCCGTTTCTGTGAATAACGAAAATCACTGAAATCGGGATACAAGTAAAACAAGAGGTTTTGTTCACAAGCCTGCGCAAACCAAAACAGTGATAGATAATTAACAAAACGCATCCTGTATTACGAGCAATTCACGAAAAATAAACCAAGCATTGGTTTCAACGGAACCGTAAAAATGATACATGCATGACACTAGTATCTTCATCAAATTGTTTGAAGACAAGTAGAGTAATCATCGAAGAGCATTTCAAATTGAAATAAAACCATGTCACGCCAAAGAGGCCGACAAACAGCCCCAGGTTTATTTAAGAACACAGATCTCGTCACGACGAGCACAATAACACAAGGCCTTAAGCACACGTCTGGACAAGCTAGGGCTTATGGACTTTAATTGTGAGCACGCACTGTGTTTGATCCAAGAGGCGGATTATCCCACAAGAATTTCTTTAGAATGGTTCTGAATTATAATTAAGTAAGAAATGGAAAACATTCCAGACCAGTGTAGCTCAAACGATTTTATTTGCGGAACGGTTCAGTTATTATTAAGTCAGTAAACATACATCAACAAATACTTCAAACGTTTTACTGAATTAACAGGAAACGTTTATCACAATGTGATATTTGCGAAAAATAGTTCTCTTTAAACAAACGAACCACACAATACATAATCGTAGCAGTGATTACCTTAATCCAAAAACGATCTATGAAAAAAGCATTCTTGGTAGAAGTGAGCAATTGCCTTCGCGAGTAAGAAAGAGTTTTTCAAGACGTTGTCCAGGTTTTACAATATTTCCCATCTTGGATGTTTTGACTTTGTTAACAGTCCCGTTAGTACATTTTGAGTGAGATTGGTTACTGAGGCACTTTTGCTCCGAGCAACTCCGAGTTGCTGCGAGCAAATATGAGTACCGGTAGGTCCCTGTTGGGGAAGCAACTTGTAACGACAGAGTTGCTCCCAGCAACTCCGAACAACTCCGAGCAGCTGCGAGTAAATATGAGTAGGTCCCTGTCACGAGGGGGAGCATCTAGCAACGACAGAGTTGCTCCGAGGAACTCCGATGAACTCCGAGTAGCTCCGAGCAGCTCCGAGTAAATATGAATAGGTCCCTATAGGGGGAGCAACTGGCAGCGACAGAGTTGCTCCGAGGAACTGCGAACAGCTCCAAACAACTCCGTACAACCTCCGAGTTGCTGCGAGCAATATGAGTAGGTCTTTGCCATAAGCAATAGGCCATTGACTTTGGAGGGTATATAAGCCGTAAGCGGTTATTAATAGCCTCTTCATAACAAATACGTCAATGAAATGTCTGTATTCATTTTTTATTACACCATTGAACCAATTAAAAAATATTTACAACATTGAGCAATCACAGTTCATGTGGCCTTTGAAAAGCAGCCATTAGGTAGGCGCTGGGCCAAGTGACACGCCATTTGAAAGGCTGACGGTGGCATGACGTTCTCGAGAGATCTTCTACTCTGCTTGTACGGGTGATATCGAAATGGCGTTACGGTCTGCTTCTTCTTTGGTTGTAAGCCACCATGCGTGGTTGAAAGCCAGGGTATCGAGTTTGTTGTGAGGGAGGATTCACTTTCACTAGGGTGAAGGTTAGGATCTTGTGGTTCTAGGGAGCATCCAACCATTGGAAGTAGGAACATGTGCGGCTCCGGCAGCTGAAATACATGCGTCCAGGGTTGTTTATAGTTTTGCTGTGTTTCAAAGAGTAAGTGTTATCGCAGTAACACAGCATCTTTGGCTATTTGGAGTGTTCTTTACCGATGTTTATTACAAGGTGTTCGTACCGTTGTTGGTCTACCGCTTGTAAGTAATTGAGTACTTCTTTGTCATTCGCAATGAAGACACACGGGTACTCAGGGCATTTCACATATTTAAATCCATTGTCTGACATCCTATGCTCCAACAATTCACAAACAACCGTGAAAAGGGCATGTCGCATGAACCTCCACCGGCAAGTCCTCTGGGATCTGCCCCATGAGCTCATCGACGGTGGCGGGTTTCCTTTAGCTGCCACAGCTCCCCCTCTTGGTAGGTCTGCTCTGCGACATGCACAGTGCCTGGGATTTCCTTTTTCTCCCCCTCTTTCGTATCTACCGTGGGGGGCAAAACCTCAATTGCCATAGCATCAAAGGTTTCACACAGTGATTCAACTTCTTTCTTATCAACCTTGCATAGTTTCTTCTTGTTGGTGGGAGGTTTTGAAGGCCGAGTGGGCTTTCGAGTAGGTGTAGATTGATGAAGCACCTCAGACATGTTATCTCATGAAAATCAACCAGTACAACTTGCACATTTTATAACAAAATGTCTACTTTCCCTCAAGGCATGATGGACCTATGAAGTCGTTGGGAACCAATCACCAAATAGTATTTTTTGGTTTGATTCGCTGTCGATGTTGCAAAACCGGTGTCGTACGTGAGCTGTATCTCGTTATTTCCAAAACCGGTTTACCATACCCAGAAACGTTCGGGAATAATAGCTCTCTTGATTTAACTTTAGTGGCTTCTCATTGGCCGTTTATGATGTCACCTCTACCTCATTGGCTCCGGGTCCAATCCATTGTTCTTGTCGCTATATATTGGTAATATCACAGCAAAAGCGCAGAACACACCTCTTCTAATTTCTCAAGAAACACTAGCTTTCAGCCCTTACTTTGAATGATGCATTCTTGTCAATTCTGTCAGAGAGCATTTAGGCGCAAGTTCAACAGAGATCGACACGAGACAGTGAGTTGCCCTAAACGATTTGATGATGAAGAAACAATGGACAGCTTTTCAGATGAGGAAGGGAGCTTGGGACAAAGAGCTGAAAAATATTACGAGGATGATGATGAAGGGAATAATTTAAATGAAGATGGAGATAAAGCCGAGGACGACGAGGTTGGTGATGATGACGAAGAGGATTATGACGAGGACGAAGAAACTGATGATGGCGATACAGAGAATGGCACAGAAAATGAGGAAGTTGATCCATGGGATAAACTACGAGAAGAAGTTATCAGTGACCTAAACTCATCTTGGGAAGGACAGGTGCAAGAAAATTTACGTCAGGGTTTGCCAAAGGATGATGCTCAGGTTCAAGCTGCTAACCATCTGCTTCCCATTTACCGCAAAAAGCTACGACAATTATATTTACAATATGTAAGGTGGTACCACGACCTCAAAACTGATCCAGTGCACAAGAAGGTTATGCAAACAATGCGTAGTTTTAAGAACGATGATGACATGGATTATGCAGAGGCAGTAGAAGCTGCTATAAGTAAGCGGAAATACCTGCTGAACAGTCTGTTCGACCTAGAACATTTTCCTAAGGACACGGAATTGACTGAAGATAACGACTATTCATATGAAGCAAGGAAGAGAAAGTATTGCGAAAGTTGGTACACTTAATCACATTAACATTACTTCCTCTGGCACTGGTGCACTTGGATCAAGAGGACCTATAAGGCTCGACGGTACTCGTCGGCTGTTCGGAGTTGTTCAGAGTTCCTCGGAGTTGGTCGGAGCAACTCTGTGGTTGCTAGTTGTTTTCCCTACAGGAACCTACTCATATTTGCCCAGAGCTACTCGGAGGTTTCTCGGAGTTGCTTGGAGTTGTTCGGAGTTGCTGGGAGCAACTCTGTCGTTGCCAGTTGCTCCTCCTATAGGGACCTATTTATATTTACTCGGAGCTGCTCGGAACTACTCGGAGTTCATCGGAGTTCCTCTGAGCAACTCTGTCGTTGCTAGATGCTCCCCCCTCGTGACAGGGACCTACTCATATTTACTCGGTGCTGCTCGGGGTTGTTCCTAGTTGCTGGGAGCAACTCTGTCGTTGCCAGTTGCTTCCCCTATAGGGACCTATTCATATTTACTCGGAGCTGCTCGGAGCTACTCGGAGTTCATCGGAGTTCCTCGGAGCAACTCTGTCGTTGCTAGATGCTCCCCCCTCGTGACAGGGACCTACTCATATTTACTCGCAGCTGCTCGGAGTTGTTCGGAGTTGCTGGGAGCAACTCTGTCGTTACAAGTTGCTTCCCCAACAGGGACCTACCGGTACTCATATTTGCTCGCAGCAACTCGGAGTTGCTCGGAGCAAAAGTGCCTCAGTAACCAATCTCACTCAAAATGTACTAACGGGACTGTTAACAAAGTCAAAACATCCAAGCTGGGAAATATTGTAAAACCTGGACAACGTCTTGAAAAACTCTTTCTTACTCGCGAAGGCAATTGCTCACTTCTACCAAGAATGCTTTTTTCATAGATCGTTTTTGGATTAAGGTAATCACTGCTACGATTATGTATTGTGTGGTTCGTTTGTTTAAAGAGAACTATTTTTCGCAAATATCACATTGTGATAAACGTTTCCTGTTAATTCAGTAAAACGTTTGAAGTATTTGTTGATGTATGTTTACTGACTTAATAATAACTGAACCGTTCCGCAAATAAAATCGTTTGAGCTACACTGGTCTGGAATGTTTTCCATTTCTTACTTAATTATAATTCAGAACCATTCTAAAGAAATTCTTGTGGGATAATCCGCCTCTTGGATCAAACACAGTGCGTGCTCACAATTAAAGTCCATAAGCCCTAGCTTGTCCAGACGTGTGCTTAAGGCCTTGTGTTATTGTGCTCGTCGTGACGAGATCTGTGTTCTTAAATAAACCTGGGGCTGTTTGTCGGCCTCTTTGGCGTGACATGGTTTTATTTCAATTTGAAATGCTCTTCGATGATTACTCTACTTGTCTTCAAACAATTTGATGAAGATACTAGTGTCATGCATGTATCATTTTTACGGTTCCGTTGAAACCAATGCTTGGTTTATTTTTCGTGAATTGCTCGTAATACAGGATGCGTTTTGTTAATTATCTATCACTGTTTTGGTTTGCGCAGGCTTGTGAACAAAACCTCTTGTTTTACTTGTATCCCGATTTCAGTGATTTTCGTTATTCACAGAAACGGCAAATGAATAACTCGAGCGGATCAATTGCAGTTATTTAATTTACACCGTGATTTTTAGTGTTTGCGTAATTACTGATTCTATACGCTTCAGTTGAAATCGTTACAAATTAGTAAAAGCAAAGCTTCTGTTCGTGCTCAAATTGTTATCCTTTTAACGGAATACTCTATGAGAGTCGATTTCGCCATTCCTTAAACACTTCCTCAAGTTTAGGAATAAATGTAAGGCCCTTATATTAGGTATGGAATAAAGTTTTATGAATGGAGTCCCAGCAGTGGGACAATAGCAGCACCGTTGGCGTGTTTAAGAGTTTAAAGCATTCGCATAAATTACTTTTGGTCTTAATTTGGTAAAATAGAAATTTAGGAGATCATTATATTTTACGAAACTACGCTTGTTGTTCTCTAAATCTTTCACTTATAGCGGCAGAAGCATGATCTACGTTTGTCCGTAATTTTTAAACAGCGTTTTATACAATAGTAAATGAATAACTGGAGCGGTCAATGTGTAAAAGAACGCCATCGTAGATGGTACAATTGAGGAAACTTTTCCAGAAGGAGAAAGTTCGCCTTGAAACGAAATTCCTGTAGCATTATTTGCTGCTTTTCAAATTTAAGTAGTTTCGAATGTGCAAAACGAATGTGCAAATGAGTGTTTGATTCCTTACCGCGTGCTCGATTCCAGTAGCATACTTTGCTCTCTCTTACAGCTCTGTGAGGAGAATCATCCTGAGATGGAATACGAGGAAAATTGTATAGTCTGTAGATATTTTAATAAAGGGTTAAATTCTATTCAACAACACGACTTTGCCTTTGCAATTCAGTGTATATTTGCATGCCGAAACGTGGATGAAAATGGAAACAGTGATAATCATGAAGAATGTGATCACTGTCAAAGGTTAATTGAAAAACTCTTTGACAATTATTTCTAACTATGTGGAGAGTTTTTCAAGTAACCTTTGCTTCTTCATGTTTCATTCCTTTCGCTGAATTGAAAAGGCATTGTAGTGTGTTTTTGAATAGGGTTTAATTAATTTATACATAGCATTTGTTCGCATTGTTTGTAAATACTTTAATTTGCTTGTAAATACGAAGATGAAAATATAATGCTTTTTTTTTTTTACTGGCTGAAAGTGAACGTGTCATTGCTGTTCCATCTTGCATGTGACAAATAGTCACTCTTCCACTCGCTAACAAATAGTTGATGAATCTTTACCCGTAGCCAATGTTCATTTTGTAGCACTGACTTCAAAATACAACGAAGTTGACGGGAAAATTTCTTCTCGTTCGTAAATAAAATGTTGGAACCATTAGCTCTCCAATTATGACTTCCATTCCATCTTCATCACTTGTTATTTCAACTTTGCGAGAGCCTCCTTTATTCATCTTATCCCAAAGTTCATTAAGTAAGGTTACGATTTTGTTGCCCAGTTGCAGTCGTTGCAAACGGTTTGTTAATGCGTCCATCTCCAAAGCAAAAATCTGCTGTTCGATCATTCGGCCCATCTTTGAATTGAAATATTTTTTTCCATTACCTTTATACACGTGTCCATTTCAGGGTGTGCCATAAGGAAGAAAAGCAAACCGGCTTTACAGGTTTTTGCTATTGAATACTTTTGAATACTGATCATCTTCAAAACCGGTTTTTCTAACCAATCCCTAAACTTGTTTCAACTTGTTTGACTGTGACGTCAGTGCCTTCTCATTGGTTCTTAGCTACTCCATTATTCTTTCCCTATATAAGCGCGATACTACCCGGCTGGTTGGGCGGAACCGTACCACCACCTGCAGTTCATTTAAACCTCTGCCGCCATCTTGAATATACCCTCGTACACCTACGTGGTATGCATCTCATTGTAAACCCTAATCCAAAAACCGGTTTGGGTAGAATTTTCCGCCTGAATCTATTTGCATACACGAATAAAATTCGTCTAGTCATCCCCCCTATACTACTAGCGCGCGTAAGGAGAAGGATGAGTGTATGGATGAGAGGCTAAAACGGGTGAAGACCTCTCTGCCGACAGGAACCAAGCGAGCTGTAGAGCTAGCCACGGAGAAGGGAGCATCGAACTGGCTGACAGTAATTCCCATCAAAGACTTGAACTTCAATCTAAATAAGAGAGAATTCAGAGACGCGATCAGTTTGAGATACGACTGGGAAATCACCGACACACCGAAAGTTTGCGTATGCGGGGACCGTTTTAACGTAGATCATGCAATGGTATGCCGACGTGGCGGGTTTATAATACAGCGTCATAATGAGCTTCGCGACCTGGAAGCAGAGATGTTGAGCATGGTATGTAATGATGTGGAAATAGAGCCGGTCCTTCAGGAAATCAATGGAGAGACTTTGAACAGAGGTGCCAACAGAGCTCCTGATGCGCGCTTAGATATTAGCGCTCGTGGCTTCTTGGAGAGACAGAGGACTGCATTCTTCGATGTCAGGGTTTGTCACCCTAATGCATGTTCTTACAGAGATCTAAGCCCCAAGGAAATCTACAGGCAACACGAGAATGAAAAAAAACGCCAATATGCAAGCAGGGTGATGGAGGTGGAGCAAGGCACCTTTACGCCACTTGTTTTTACTACCACAGGCGGAATGGCCGAGGAATGTAAGAGATACCACAGCAGATTAGCTGAACTACTCGCCATTAAGAAGGGAGAGGACTACGCCAGCACCGTGTCCTGGCTAAGAGCAAAAGTATCGTTTGCTATCCTCCGCTCAGCTCTCCTCTGCCTTAGAGGTTCCAGAGGAAGAAGAAGGAATGTAGACCTTCAGGAAACAGACATTACAATCGAGAATGTGACCGCCAGAATTTCT
>NC_090872.1:36806592-36816592 GCF_036669935.1 Montipora foliosa
CCTTTGACCACACACAGTCACAGCTACGTTTTGAACTTAATTATATACCTGGTAGTTAATCCGCAATTGTTAGCATAGCTATTATTCTTTAATCCTTTAAACTGTCCAATTAACTGTCCTGATTAATTTGGAAAGTTTCAGATAGGGTTTTCCTTTAAAAACAGGTGAACTGTCCAAAATTTAGAAAATATAGGACAGTTTGTCTAAGCCAATCAAATCCCGGAAAATACAATAGGTAATTGAGTACCATTCTGCCTCAATCCCACCCGAAAAGATGGTGACGCTAACCCATAATGCAACCCCTTCCCCATTTTTCAATGTTGATCGCGCAATAACTTTGGGCATTCGTGGAAAAAGTCATTCCTTTCTTTTTTCTACAACTTTGAAAAGGGGAGAAGCGGTGAACTGATACGTGGCATCCAGTTTCATAGAAATTTATGACCGAGATTGCTGGTTATTACGGATCTCACAGCAATGCTGGGAAGTTCGGGTGTCTTTGTTGAACAAAGGGTGCTCCGCTTTGGCGAATTTTGACCTGACCGCGTTCTGAATCTCGGCATTTGCGTAGCGAAAGGGTAAGTCCAAACACCTCCGACGGGACTTGAACCCGCAATCTTCGGCTTTCTTTTTGCAATAGGAGGCCGACGCCTTATCCATTAGCCACGGAGGCAATCTTACTTTCTATTAAAGTTGACTTGATGTACTGATGAGCGGTAAAATATATTTCGTTACGCTTCTTTGATCGAAATGACAGATGGTTCTTTGACAGCAACAGTGCTTTTCAAGTTTATGAAAGGACGTTGATCAAATCCCAAGGCTTAAGTTCAGTGGCAGTTTACGTAGGTTTACGTGCAAGGCACCGTAGCTCAGTTGGTTAGAGCGCCAGTCTTGTAAACTGGCGGTCATGGGTTCAATTCCCATCGGTGCCTTAGACTTTATTAATGTCCAGGTGAGGTTTGTTTAAATCTGAATTCCATGACAATCGTTGTAGTTGGGCATAATTCCGTGAAAAGGAATGAATTAATGAAGTCGCATCGTTCTCACTTGACAAATCAAAAGATGATGCGTATGACAGCTTCTCATTTCGGCTTCAGCCTCGAGGAAAAAGGTTAATCGATTTAGTCTGAGTTTTTCTATCGGCGTCGTGAATTTGAATGCATTAATGAGGTCACATCCTTTTGCTACTAACTATGTTTTGCCTAGACAAATCAAAAAATGATGCGTTTTACAGCATCTCATCTCGGCTTGAGCTTAATAGACCTAATTGGCTAACTCAATGTTGTACCCAATTCAAATCTCCCTGCTGTATGCAGCATTCATATTTACCGCTGTCCAACCAACTTGCATGTCAAATTCATCAAAATCCGATTACTTGTGGAAATTGTGTTTGGCACTGCAAGTGTTATTACTTCTGTTGCTTTAGGTCAGTTTCAGTTCTAACATCCGTGACTCCCTGGAAATCTATCAAGTTGCTACTCTACGAAAAAACAAAATTAATAAGTTACACAAAAAGAAGACAAGAGCGTTTAGTCAGGCAATAATAGAGATACACCGCCCAACGTGGGGCTCGAACCCACGACCCTGAGATTAAGAGTCTCATGCTCTACCGACTGAGCTAGCCGGGCTCCTCGCTTCAACAGTGTTGGCGGAACGTTGAATAAGAATATGTGACGGGTATGAAGCATATCCACCCTGTTCGGTTCTTCAATTTGGGGCATTTCGGGCTTGATCATACTGAGATACTGCCGAGCATTTATAATAATAACAATTATAATCATCATCATCATCATCATCATCATCATCATCATCATAATAATTATTATTATTATATTATTATTATTATAAGTATTATTAGTATTATTACTATTATTATTATAAGTATTTTTATTATTATGGGTGTCGTGAGAAAGGACACTCGAAAGACAATTGAAGGGTCATCGGGAAGCCACCGGGTGGTTCGTCGGGGCAACTGTCATAGCTCCCGTAGCACAGTAGGTTAGAGCGTCGTACTTATAAGCAGTACTGGCAACAGTCACTTACAGTGCTGGGGTAATGCGAAGGTCGCGGGTTCGATCCCCGCCGGGAGCAAGCTTGTTTTACAGGCTTCGACTCTGGTGCCGTGTTTAATTTCAAGTGTCAAAGCTTCCTTTGACCACAGACAGTCACAGCTACGTTTTGAACTTAATTATATACCTGGTAGTTAATCCGCAATTGTTAGCATAGCTATTATTCTTTAATCCTTTAAACTGTCCAATTAACTGTCCTGATTAATTTGGAAAGTTTCAGATAGGGTTTTCCTTTAAAAACAGGTGAACTGTCCAATTTAGAAAATATAGGACAGTTTGTCTAAGCCAATCAAATCCCGGAAAATACAATAGGTAATTGAGTACCATTCTGCCTCAATCCCACCCGAAAAGATGGTGACGCTAACCCATAATGCAACCCCTTCCCCATTTTTCAATGTTGATCGCGCAATAACTTTGGGCATTCGTGGAAAAAGTCATTCCTTTCTTTTTTCTACAACTTTGAAAAGGGGAGAAGCGGTGAACTGATACGTGGCATCCAGTTTCATAGAAATTTATGACCGAGATTGCTGGTTATTACGGATCTCACAGCAATGCTGGGAAGTTCGGGTGTCTTTGTTGAACAAAGGGTGCTCCGCTTTGGCGAATTTTGACCTGACCGCGTTCTGAATCTCGGCATTTGGGAGGAAAAGGGAGAGTTCTTTCAAAGATGTGAACCTCGTAGCGAAAGGGTAAGTCCAAACACCTCCGACGGGACTTGAACCCGCAATCTTCGGCTTTCTTTTTGCAATTAGGAGGCCGACGCCTTATCCATTAGGCCACGCGGAGGCAATCTTACTTTCTATTAAAGTTGACTTGATGTACTGATGAGCGGCAAAATATATTTCGTTACGCTTCTTTGATCGAAATGACAGATGGTTCTTTGACAGCAACAGTGCTTTTCAAGTTTATGAAAGGACGTTGATCAAATCCCAAGGCTTAAGTTCAGTGGCAGTTTACGTAGGTTTACGTGCAAGGCACCGTAGCTCAGTTGGTTAGAGCGCCAGTCTTGTAAACTGGCGGTCATGGGTTCAACTCCCATCGATGCCTTAGATTTTATTAATGTCCAGGTGAGGTTTGTTTAAATCTGAATTCCATGACAATCGTTGTAGTTGGGCATAATTCCGTGAAAAGGAATGAATTAATGAAGTCGCATCGTTCTCACTTGACAAATCAAAAGATGATGCGTATGACAGCGTCTCATTTCGGCTTCAGCTTCGAGGAAAAAGGTTAATCGATTTAGTCTGAGTTTTTCTATCGGCGTCGTGAATTTGAATGCATTAATGAGGTCACATCCTTTTGCTACTAACTATGTTTTGCCTAGACAAATCAAAAAATGATGCGTTTTACAGCATCTCATCTCGGCTTGAGCTTAATAGACCTAATTGGCTAACTCAATGTTGTACCCAATTCAAATCTCCCTGCTGTATGCAGCATTCATATTTACCGCTGTCCAACCAACTTGCATGTCAAATTCATCAAAATCCGATTACTTGTGGAAATTGTGTTTGGCACTGCAAGTGTTATTACTTCTGTTGCTTTAGGTCAGTTTCAGTTCTAACATCCGTGACTCCCTGGAAATCTATCAAGTTGCTACTCTACGAAAAAACAAAATTAATAAGTTACACAAAAAGAAGACAAGAGCGTTTAGTCAGGCAATAATAGAGATACACCGCCCAACGTGGGGCTCGAACCCACGACCCTGAGATTAAGAGTCTCATGCTCTACCGACTGAGCTAGCCGGGCTCCTCGCTTCAACAGTGTTGGCGGAACGTTGAATAAGAATATGTGACGGGTATGAAGCATATCCACCCTGTTCGGTTCTTCAATTTGGGGCATTTCGGGCTTGATCATACTGAGATACTGCCGAGCATTTATAATAATAATAATCATACATCATCATCATCATCATCATCATCATCATCATCATCATAATAATTATTATTATTATATTATTATTATTATAAGTATTATTAGTATTATTACTATTATTATTATAAGTATTTTTATTATTATGGGTGTCGTGGGAAAGGACACTCGAAAGACAATTGAAGGGTTATCGGGAAGCCACGGGGTGGCTCGTGGACAATCCACTCCAAGGGCAACTGTCATAGCTCCCGTAGCACAGTAGGTTAGAGCGTCGTACTTATAAGCAGTACTGGCAACAGTCACTTACAGTGCTGGGGTAATGCGAAGGTCGCGGGTTCGATCCCCGCCGGGAACAAGCTTGTTTTACAGGCTACGACTCTGGTGCCGGGTTTAATGTCGAGTGTCAAAGCTTCTTTTGACCACAGACAGTCACAGCTACTTTTTCAACTTAATTATATACCTGGTAGTTAATCCGCAATTGTTAGCATAGCTATTATTCTTTAAACTCTCCAATTAAGGATTGATTTTGATAGTTTCAGATAGGGTTTTCCTTTAAAAACAGGCGAACTGTCCAATTTAGAAAATATAGGACAGTTTGTCTAAGGCAAGCAAATCCCGGAAAATACAATAGGTAATTGAGCACCATTCTGCCTCAATCCCACCCGAAAAGATGGTGACACCAACCCATAATGCAACCCGTTCGCCATTTTTCAATTTTGATCGCGGAATAACTTTAAGAATTCGTGGAAAAAGTCATTAATTTTTTTTTCTACAACTTTGAAAAGGGGACAAGCGGTGAACTGATACGTGGCATCCAGTTTTGCCTTTAGGGTTAGTAAAATTAAAAGGTTTCGAATTGTCCGCGTTTTGATGTTTCCGGTTGCTGCTTTAGTAATTAAATCATTTTCTTTGCTTCCTTTTATAGGAAAATTCATTGCCTAACTAGTGAATTCCACGGTAAATTTTTCGCTATAATAGATATCGTATGAATCGGGATGCGATGAGTACGATATCGGTTTTTCGAGTGAAATTTACTTTGGAATTCACCAGTTTGGCAATGAATTTTTCTTGAACCGCAAGAAGAAAACAAGCACACTCTCAGCAAGCGAATGGAAAAGGTAAAAAAGCCATTTCAGAGTCAACTGTCAATAGCCAGCGAATAGGAATCACGCTAAAATTAGAAGCCATTAAAAAAAAAAAAAAATTAGCTCAAGGTCAAAGAAGAATTATACTCATTGAAGTACTTTATTCCACTTTATCTTGAAAACGAGATCATTCACATTTTGATGTATTTCATTGAAACACGCCAGGTTGGCTTGGAACAAGAATCGGCAAGATACGGCAATGCAACCAAGAACTTCAAACAAGATCCGCTCCAATACTTAGATAACGTTTAGGTGCTTTAAACAAACTTCTGAAAACATAAGCTTGTGATTAGTAATTTTACGAGACCTCATTGCGATTACGTGTTTATAACATAAGGGCAAAATTTTCTTGTCATTGTCGAGGCACAACGAAAACCAGTTGGGCAAAAGGATTAAAAGAAAATTTGTTCGCTCGCATTTTAGAGCAAAACAAACAAACAAATCAACTTTTTCTTTATGTCCAAAAGAGTACAGATAATTGTTATTTAATTCCAGTTGACAATAAAAATTCGATTTTCGATTAAACCGCTTTCAATAACGCATCCGTAAAAATAACAAACGGTTTAGTGCCCAAGGAAAGAATTTGTAGAGTAACTTCTCCCACTAAGTATGAGCTACACTGGTATTGTGTTTTGTCGTTGTCGTTCTCTTTCGCTCTCGTTTCCTTTCGGCATCATGTAACCTTATCAGAGCTTCTAAAGATATGCCAAAAATTGCAATACAGGGCAAAAAGCAGCTCTAGGCAAATTAAAAATAAACACTTAGCTTTAAGTGTATATCCCTCCGATGCTTGACGTGAATAACTGCGTAGCCACCAGTGTGGACCATAGCCTGCGAACGCAGACGTATTTCCGGCGGTCGTTTCTCTCCCCCGAAAAGTAACGTCTGCGAGTTCGAGCTGCAAAACGATTTCCGTGACGTAAGATCTTTTGTTAGGTTTTTGACCAATCAAATTGTATGATAGAAGCAAGCTCGAGTTACTCTTGCGCGACTTCGCGCAATTGCGTGTCTGAAATACAAGCCATACACGTAAGATTCTCAGTTGTGGAGCGTGATTGAGTGATATAAACAACCATGAACGAAACTCCCAAGAAGATTTCTCACGATTGTGAATGCTGCATTCTTTGTAGAGGGAATTTCTCGGCGGCTAAGGAGAAGATACGTGTGTTTGGTAAAAGCAATGTTGACATATGTTCTTTGGTATATCGTGCCACAAACGTTGATCTTTCTGTTTACGTCGACTGTGAAAAGCTGGCCATTTGTCGCACGCAGTGCTACAATCGTATTGTGCGATTCAATAATGCCCTGCAAAAGGTGGACGAAATTAGCGAAGAAATTAGGGGATATTTTGGCGGTAGTGTTTCCCTTCGTGTAAAAAGGATGGCGAAAGACAATTGCAAGACACTAGGCATGATTGATCAAGTTACATGTAGCTTATATCAATTGTTTATTGTAGAATTTCATTATCATATGATACATGTTCAATCTGCACTGATCGTGGTTAGCAAAAGCTAGTCGAGGCGAGCAGTGGTTACGCGTGTATAAAAGAGAGAACAAGTAGAGAAAGCTACGGTATTCAGTTGTGTTTCACCGACAAGACATGCATTGTAGAACGAACAGGTATACAAATAACTAGTGTACAAAGCATGCAGTCAACTAAAACAAGTAAATATCTAAAATCAATAGAAAGTGCAAATATCAGAAGCCAGATTATTAAGTATTTTTGTTATTAAGACAGATAAATCAATACAGTCATTTTCTTCTGAAAGTCTTTGGAGTAGGATACTGTGGTTTTTAATTTTAAAATTGTTTTTGGATAGATGGCGAATTTCACGAGGTACTGACTATTCCAAATTTTTACACCATATATTGAAAATGATTTAATTTGTTTGTCAATTCTTGAGGGTTTAACAAAATAGTCACCTCTTGAAGATGATCTTGTTTTATATGAATAAATGCTTGCTTAAGAAATCAATAAATCAGCATTATTTGGAGTCGATAAATTGTTAGATATGTCATGCATCAGAACAGCTGCAACTGATTTACGAGAATGGGGGACTGCACGGAGACGTACTAGAGACTTTAACACTTATCAGTGACAAATAACATGAGCCACGTCGACAGTAACTGCTCTGACAGATTTCCGGTACAACTCGCTCATTGCCATTTTCCTCCATGTTTCGCCATAGTTCAGGTGATCCGAAGACAATTAAATATTCCCCATTCTTTACTTCTTTCGTTTGTTTTACGGTGGCTATTTCAGCCAAAGATACGGCAGTGATTCCCAGGGAATTTAGCCGCAACACTTGATCTTTTATCAGGCTGTTAAGGGGAGAAATCACGACGATGATATTAAATAATCTTGTCAGTTGACTGCAAGCACGAGTAAACCAACGGCAAAGCATGGTAAATCAACGACTTTCCAAAACCCGTTGGAAGATTTACGAAAATATCCTTCTTCTCTTGAACAATGTATTTGATGGACTCCTCCTGGTGCGTATTCAAACTGCCAAATCCAAAAACATTGCAAACCTGGTTCATAGTTAGTAGAACGCGTCGTTGAACGCTTCTTCCAGTGTGTCCGCCATTTTTTCTCCACGAGAATACGTGGTTATACCGCGCACGAATCCTGCGAGTTAGTTCTGGATTTTTTAGAGCTAAACGGTGATTGGTGAATAATTCTTACGTCACGGAAATCGTTTTGCAGCTCGAACTCGCAGACGTTACTTTTCGGGGGAGAGAAACGACCGCCGGAAATACGTCTGCGTTCGCAGGCTATGTGGACCACAGATATCCCGATATGTCAAACTGGATTGAAACCAGCAAAAAATGCATCTTGCAGCTAAATACAGAAATTGTACCGACCAGCGGTCTGGATAAAAACATTGGTTTGCTGTTTGGGCTCTCATTCTCGCGGGCTCAAATTTGTAATATCTGTACAAGTGAATGACTGGGACTAAGGTCGGTGCATTTCCTGTATTTAGCCGCAAATAAAATGCAGAAAGAAGACATCTTCCAAACCGCATTGCGGTTGCACTGCGTGTGTAAGAACTATAGTTGATGTAGTATGCCCGTGTAGCCGCGTCGAGCCACAGAAAGCGCGCGAAAAATGAAGCCTCGTTTATGTTTAGGTGAAGGGGGTAGTTTCTAAAGAAACTGTGGTGCTGCGTCGGTGGGGAAGTAGTATACAAAAAATTGGTTTTATCAACGGAGTTGATAATGTAAATTGGCCACCGTATAGAGATTCTAAAAGCTGACGTTTCGAGTGTTAGCCCTTCGTCAGAGCGGATTCGCTCTGACGAAGGGCTAACGCTCGAAACGTCAGCTTTTAGAATCTCTGTACGGTGGCCAATTTACATTATCAACTCCGTTGATAAAACCAAATTTATGTTTAGGTGAGTTAACCAGGGTTGAGCCTGCAATCCGATCGAAGAACCAGTACCCGGTCAACGGTCAACTTAAAAAAGCTCGATGAGCTCTAAGTATGAGCCCGCGATATGGTCACGTGACACTGATCAGCAGATAGCTTGTTTTGACAGGTGTTAATTGATCAAAACATGGATGTCCAATATCAAAGATGAATTCTGTAAACTAGCATGCTACTGGTCACATTGGCATACATGGACGTGTGGACGTACGTACGTACGTACGTTCGATGACGTGATGGCTATAAAACCAAGATTTCTCGCATCGATGGGTAACAATATTTTCTTAACAATGGTGTTCCGCGAAAGGCGCGCGCGGAGCTCCGCTACTAGGTTTAGAATGGGCGTGATACGTCAAGGAAGCAACATAATATTTCCTGATCAAAATTCCGGTGTCAGATGTCAATATTCCAAAGGGTCAGACACAATATGATGCCTTACTTGATTCAAGAGGTTAAAAATTGTTCAAATTCCTAGTTAGACCACGCGTAGTGGTGGCTAAGTATCTCGAAATATTTCATCTAGGGGTAGGTGAGTCTGCTGGTCTTTTGAGAAACTAAATATTTTAAGCAAGAGCCGATACAACGTAGATTTGATTTTAGTGGTGTACTATATATATTTCGGCAGGGCAAACCAACCTTTTTCAGGTACAATATATGAGAGTTTACATTGAGTTGCTTCTATGTATATATATATATATATATATATATATATACATATATATATAGCTTGAATATCTGTAATGGTTGACCAAACGATAAACTCCCAACAGAAGGATCCAAGAGGATGCACGTTGTCTCCTCAGTTAGTATTTAAAGTTGCATATGTACTGGAGAGAAAGACAAAACTTCTCGAAGGTCCAGGAAGCCTTCAATGGAAATGAATGGAAAACATGATGACAACTACAATATATACAAAAATAGGTGAGACTATAAAAATAATATAAAAACGGGAAAAAATATTTGTCAAAAAAAACTAATTGTTCTTTTTTAAAAGAATGGAGTATTGATTAGGGAGCGGCCTAGAATTGTTATCAACACAACTCCCGTTCCACCTAAAGTATGGAAACGATATGTTGACGATAGTGTCTGTATCATTAAAAGAAACGCCGTTGACTCTTTCCATAACACACTCAACAGTATCGATCAACACATCTCCTTTACCATCGAAGAAGAAAACAATAACCAGATCGCTTTTCTGGACGCCTTGGTTACTCGCAAGGATAATGATCTCATTATTGAGGTTTACCGTAAACCAACCCACACTGATAGGTATGTAGATATCTTCTCCCATCATGACAAACGACACAAGACCAGTACAGCTGAGACTTTGTTACATCGCGCAACTAATCTCCCGAGCACAAAACAAGGAAAAGAGAGAGAACTTATTCATGTCATCGACGCTCTACGATCTAACAATTACCCCCAAAATGTTATCTCCAACATTCTAAAGAGGAAATCTTCTACTCAGCGAACAAATCCCATCCCAACACCTGAGG
>NC_090872.1:36821592-36824092 GCF_036669935.1 Montipora foliosa
CAAGGTAACTAATTAGCAACAGCAGTACATTCCCATAAAAACCGCAGGCTTGAAGTTTCATGATAACTCAAAACTTCATGATCTACTGAATCAAACGCCTTACTGGCGAAAGTCGATAAAGATAACCCCTATGACATTTCCATTGTCAATGTTAAACGTCCAAGTTTCAGTCAAATATAACAAAAGAGATTCAGTAGATATTCCTTTCTTATAACCCCACCAATTTATGTCAAGTACCCTTTACAAGTGACAATCTATATTATGTCCCACCTTATTCCTTGTTTGCAAACAAGCCTATCAAGAATCAATCCCTTCCTCCAGTATATAGCCCCTCATGCAGTGTGTACCTTTGTTAATAATTCATTGGGTTAGAAAAAGATTAAATAGTTTTGTATGTGATTTGTGGTGAGAATTGTGAGGTCAATTTCCCTTTGGAAGCAGAACGGGTGTAATTGTTGGCAATCAAATCTTTTCAATTTGATAGCACGAGTCATTCACCAACAAGCCCGACAAGCTTTGAATGGCTTCCATTTCGAGGCTAAAGCCTGGTTTCCATATGATATGCAACGGTCTGCGAACATCGGAAGCTGTCTGCGTCGGTCTTATCGCTGGCGATCGTAAACACAGGAGGCATTTGTCTCCATATAAATCTGAAGCGATCACAGACAAGCGCACCACTAATCCTCTGCGAAGCGAGGAGAAAAGGGAGCGCACTTACTTCTGAGTCTGATTTGACGTGTTTAAAGGCGAACCGGATAGTGTGTCGCCGAATAGGACGCAGATCATCTCAGACACACTTTCCCATTAAAAATTGTCGTAGTTGGAAGCGTCGTAATGGTCGGGAAAGTAGAATTAGATTCAACTTTCCCGATTACCCAGACCGTGTGCCGCAGATCGCCGGAGACGCCGGGGACAGATGTCTGCGACGTGGCGCAGACCTATCGGCGATCGCGTCGCAGACCGTTGCAGACCATATGGAAACCAGGCTTAACTAGATCAACTTTCCTCCTTAGTGTCAAGAGAGTAGAAAAAGCGGAATGAGAAAGCATTTCCTGTAAAAACATACTCTTTGTACTTGTTTGTAAAATGACCCCTGCCACGGAAAAGAGCAACTTTCAGCTTCGAATGTCGTCCGACTCGCACCTGACCCTCGGCCTTTTCATTTCCGTTTGATCAGCTTTCATGAAGGAACATGTGATAACACATCATCACCTTTATTTAAAACCTCGGATTTACAGAGTAGCTTCCACAAGAGCTAATATCTCCAAAAAAATAATAAAATGAAGAAAACAAACTATCATATACAAGAGTCAAAACACTATTCATTACATAATTATATCACAGCGACATATTGATTGCAGAAAAGAGCTTTGACGGACTTTAGATTTAAATCATTCAAAGATGTTATAGACCTCAATGTGAAATAAACTTGACGATGAAAACAACTGAATAAATACTTGTACTACTTAACTATCTCATCACTTGCAAAAGAATAGTTAGAGATAATAATGCCCTTTCCCCTGTGCAAAATTCCCCGCTCACAAAAACGGAACAAAATAAATGTCAAATTAAAGAAATGAAATAAGCGTTGCACCGAGATCCGGCTAAGCATCTCCGCTTCGGAAAATGATTATCGATGTTAACTCTGCATCTAAGACAGTTGCAAAAGAGGTCTCAAACCCATATCCGAGCTTGAAAACACACGGTTGTTTTTCCCTCTTCGTTTAAATGCCTTAGTGCTCCCCAAACGCGCATGTGAGTTAGATACCATTCACGTAACTCAAAACAAAATTCCTCAAGGTTAAGTTAAATTGCGATGCTGTTTGGCACCCTCTCGGGCAGCAAGTATTCGTATGGAAACTCCAATGATGCATTGCGTTGCTTAATGTCTTCTGAAATTTTTCGGAGAGAAGACTGGAAACGAGAGATAGCACCCTCCACCTCTTCGCCGGTCAGTAGGCTCTGAGAATAGTCACCAATGAAAACCTGCCGGACAAGAAGGGAAAATGAAATAGTCAGGAACGAACTCTCTTTTAGGACAGAAATCTTGTTTTCCACAAGCGTATAACCCAATAGTTAGCATAATGCCTTCGGAATCTTTCTCATAAGATATAATAGTTAACTTTAGGTTTAATTATGTATTCTAAATTGTATATTTATTTTGTAGCCCTTTTTTGGTTTCCCATCTGGTAGTTCGCCCGATGTCCTGTATGATGTTTCCCATATAAGCCTCTGGCTTCGGTAGTTGACTATGTTATCTTAATTTGGGCTTTCTTTCTTGGAATGAATAAATAAATAAATAAACAAATAATTAAATCGTTATGTAGTTTTCCCGAACATTTACCCATTTCCTTCTCGTGATAGATTTTTCTCTGTGTAACGGCAGACGATTTTACTCGTCAATGGGGTCCGCTTTAGGTGTGGATTGGTTAACAACATCTTGGTCAACTTTAAACTATGTCGCCTCTCACCCATTCCCTCCTTATGGTGAGAATTCACC
>NC_090872.1:36831592-36861592 GCF_036669935.1 Montipora foliosa
CAGGCCAAAGAGAACTTTGCTCCTGAAATGCAACAGTTCCTAACAGACTTGAGAGGACTTGATCCTCAGGGAGACAACTGGACGTTTCGACAACTCAAATGGAACTCACTTTCAGAGTCAAGTGAGAGCGCGTTGTCAATCGATTGTTTAAATAGTCTGGTCTGTAAGCTAGTTGGTCAACAAAAACGTGTTGTTATGATTTACTTGTCAGGCAAGCTACGATGTTATTGACCTTGAAGACCTGTGAACAGTGATTGTTGCGTTTTAATCAGTGCACGTGTGAGTAAGGATCTGGTTTTCACTAGCGACTCAAGCAACATACACAGACGCACTAACGTATCATTTCGTTCATTAGAGTATTTTATCCTAACAAAAGGTACTAGTGATGAACATTCTAATGTTTGCGCATGTTGGTCCATAAGAAAATCACAACAAATTTACAATTAAAATTTATGCGCAGACCTCCACGTAATGCTCAGTCGCGTGTTCAAGAACCAGCGTCGTATATAGGTTAAAAGTCTTAAAATAACATGTAAAATATGCTTCTTGAAACAAAAAAGTCTTGATAAGAGTCTTAAAATTAGCTATAATACGTGTATTCCTAGCATCAGCTGGTAGTTTGTTCCAAATTATTTTATATGTAAAAAGCAAAATCTGTTCAACGCTGTTGAACTGGTAGCCAGTAATAATAATGGAGAAATATCACAAAAGTTTGGAGTCTTGTAGACAAGGCGAGCACAGGAGATTTGGACTCGTTGGATTTTGGCAATGGGGCAGGCCTTAAAGAAGACTGTTGCAATAATCGAGCCTAGACGAAATAAGAGCGTGGATTAGAGGTGCTGCATTCTTCACAGATAGAAATTTCCTAATGCGTCACAGATCATACAAGAAAAAGAACGAGGAGGCACAGGGCTTTATAATATGCCGACCCATATTTAATATGTTGTCAAGTCACGTGCCAAACTTTTTGACAACGGGAGCTGGCGTAATTCGTTTACTTTGGCTAGTTGCTGCCTAGTGCCAAAAAGAATCAACTCTGTCGTATTATCGTTCAGCATCAGTTTTATATTTAGCATCCGTGATTTAATAGCACCAATACAACTTTCCGTGGCAGGAACGGCATGAGTCAGATTGCCAAGTCACGGGTGGAAAGGAGAGATAAAAGTTGCGTATCATCTGCATGGGTGTGTACATTTGGAAGATGTGCATCAACGATTTTAAACAGTTTACTAGGCTAAATGATAAAAAGAAGGGGTCCTAAATAATACCCTTGCGGAACACCCCAGGGAAGGGCAAATCCACTTGGAAGAGCATCAGACACATAGATGCGTTGAGTCCGATTGGTAAGGTACTATGAAAACCATGAGAGAACAGACCCGTTGATTGCAAGCACAGACTGAAGTCTATGAAGCAGGATATCATGATCTATCGTGTCCAATGCTGCCAGTAGATCAAGGAGAAAGAGCATTGTAACACGACCATTATTCCTATTAACGAGAATATCATTATGGACTGAGTAAAGCTGTCTCTGTACTATGATAGCGCCTGTATGCCGACTGGTAGGGAGGAAGAAGATTATAGGTTGCCTTATTCACTTGAAGTTGGTTGTAAACAGTGACGTTCCGTCAATTTAGAAATAAGCTGCAGATAACTTACAGACCATAAATTCTTGAGAAGGGGCGGCAGTGCGGCCTTTTTTAGAAGGGGATGTACCGAAGTACTTTCCCAGGCATGAACCATGAACCAGGAAACTGGCCGGATTGAAGCGAAGAGTTATTTATTTTATTAATGCCTGGGAGAAGAACATCACCAGGATCGACACTTCTGTGTTATGAACTTCTGCTTTTGCTTTCGTTTGCGTTCTTATAGTGAAAGCCAGGCTTAAAGGTCAGTGTTCGCTTATTTTGTCAGTGAAGTTGTTTAATTAATAAAATATCATATATGATGCATTTCATACATAATTTCATCTTAGATTCATTCCTCACGGGAACATTGGAGCCTACAAATGACCAGCTCCCGACGTCAGTAGCTTCATAGCTCAGTTGGTTAGAGCATCACACCGGTATCGAAAGGTCACGGGTTCAAACCCCGTTGAAGTCCTGAATTTTTCAGGCTTCTCTACGCAATTGTAAAAATTGTGTTCATAACTGCGAGGATCATAGCTTCACTTGATTTCATATCCGCAGTTTATATATGATGCATTTCATATATAATTTCATCGTTGAAGTTGTTATTGTTTATTCTGTTGGCATTTTTTCAAGCATGCCTTCGTAAGATGCAGGTAGCAAATTGGAAACAGCCTTGACTGCAACTGAATAAAATCATGGCTTTCCTGATCGACTTCAGGTTGAAGAGATGACATTTTTCTATGATGACAAGGGGATACTGGGAAAAATCCGAGTGCTCCTTTGCAGGAGTCGAACCTACGACGACCTACCGATAACTAATTCGGATGCTTTACCACTGAGCTATAGGAGACTCTTTGGAGCTAGGCCATTAAACTAAGTTCAGATGACACTGTCCTGCTCGTGATACGTCTAGAATACCCTGCGAGCAGAGCCTCTCTAAAGTCTTTTAAGTCGCCGCAGCCCAAGTTTCAGGGCTAGTTACTCCGGTCAAACCGGTTTAGGCAGCGCAAGCGTCATATTTATGAAAAAGTAAAGGTCAAAATCGAGCCTTCAGTACGAAAATCAACATGGCGTCTTGGAGTGCGATAGGGACTTGGCCTGGGTTTGAAACTGTCTCCAAGCAACGGCTTGTGCATACTCAATAAAGACTTAACACGATTTCTGCAGAGTCCTTTCTCTCTCATCGAGTTAAGAAAGACTCTGCTAGCGGGGTGCCTCTAGAACTGAAATTGTTGAAACGACGAATTCTCGCTATAGAAATGAATGACTGTGATGGAAATTGTTGTTGACATGACAATTTCCATCTCAGTCATTCACACGTTCCGGTTGTTGAAACATCAGCTAGTGCCAACAAGACCTTTTAAGGACTAACTTTATCCGGAGGATCAAATCCCATTAACAGAGTAGAATTGCATTGAGAAGGACCTTAAGGGCCCACTGACGTATTTTTTGGGGTGCGTTGCTAAGGATGTAATGTTAAGTAATTTGAGAGAATTTGGTATTATTTTGATCAGTTTCCAACTTTTGTAAGCCAACAACCCTAAATGACGTCATCATGTCACGCCCATGGTCACGTGACCAATAAAAGAAAACTCTAATTTTGTCTCCGTGCTACGCAATTTGGGTATTTAATCGATGGTTTGATAATTTGTATTCGTTTTTGCATCCAGCCAAGCATGGTTTTCTTTTTATTTTGAAAAATGTTCCTTTTAAACACATAAACGATACTGAAATACTCATAACTTTTCCAAAAAAGATGATTTGAAAAAATCAATGCTTAGCTATATTCAGTATTTGGGGGTGAAACGTGCCATGTAAAAAAAAATAATTCAATTTAAAGACCGCTGGAAATTTAGCTTTTCCTCAAAGCCGGAAGTCAGTTCGTTTACGCATGCGCAGTTGATCTGAGAACGAGCGCGAGGAAGGGCGAGGAAAAACCTTCGATGCAAACAACAGTTTGTGTGGTGACTTTTGTTTGTGAGTGGGTTTTCTTGTCAGCTCATGATATGATTACGTCAGTTACCAGAAGTAACATTCACTTCCTTAGCAACGCGCGAAAAATCCGTCTGTGGGCCCTTAAGAACTCTGTTGGCGAGTCCTGGAACAAAACAATCGGGATTAAGGTAGAGGTGGATTTTCTTTCCTCATTTTTAACTCGTGAATTCGCAAAACGCAAGGAATGAATTATAGAGGTTAGTGGCGGCCGGTGTCTTTCCAAAATGGACTATGAACGAGTTAGAGGAAAAAGGCAAGAAACGCGAATGTTCCAAGTTTCAACCAGTGCAAGTTTTGAGGTGCAAAAAAAAGGATCGGTTGCACATTATTCAATTCATTTACGAAAATATTTAATCATTGTTCTCCGGAAAAGCCATATCCTGAGATAAATCATACAAAAAATTATATTATTGTACGTAGACTTAGCGATACCTTTTCCGTGAAAGATTACCATATCGGACTCTACCCAGCGATGGCACGGAAATAGGAATGCCTTCTTCTGTGTAGAGCTGGTCACAATAATTCTTTCCACAAACCAATCAGAGTTCTTAATCCAGCAATTCTCACTGAGGTGAAGCCGTATCATAAGCACTTTCCCCACATCCAATGCCTCTACGGCGAACTTGTCTGAACGTCCTGCTTTAAAATCATTCCAAGTGGAGGCCAAAGGGATCATTCCTGTCTTCCCTTCTGTCCCTAAACGTAATGTAACAGCTATCAGTATCATTATTAGTATCATTATGATAGTGGCAAAACAGCCAGTTTTGATCACACCATTTATAGGAGCATGTCTGCAAACAACTCTCAGATGAAGAAAACCAATATAGCCATCGAAAGGAAACCATGCAAAGAAGATTTAATCTAGTTAAAATTTAAAAAACGACCTCTGGCTAAAATGATTAAAAACTACGAGCTTTTGACTGCCCGAACTGTCAAACTGAAATACTTTGATGTCGTTCCTGAAAAGCAGAGCAACATCTTTTCAAAATAACATCAATGCCAGACATGCCAAAAAACTCGCTAATTTGAACACCAGGGGTTCTCAAAAAGCTGACATCGACAAGAACAACTGGGTTGTGAACCTCTCCACGAAACCACTTCTACCAGAGGAACGATCTCTCTTGGAGAAAGGCCTCAAATTTGCCCCAACGCCAACTATCATACCACATAAGGACATCGTTGCTGAAATTGAAGCTGCCATCCGCCACCTGCCTGATGATTCCAAAGATGCGGTTAGAACAAGTTCTGCTGCTGTTCTTCATAGGGCACGACTACCGGCACACAATAATGTTTCCAAAGAAGAAAGAAAGCCTTAAACAATCTTAAGAAAGACCAGTCCAGAGTCGTAATGAAGGCCGACAAGGGGAATTGTTTTGTTGTCATGGATAGATCTGAATATGACAACAAGATGGAAACCTTACTCAACGACAGATCCACCTATGAAGTAATTTCCACATCTCTTTTCCGCCGAATCGAACGTGAATTGAACGCTATGCTCCTCTCTTTAAAGAGACAGCAAAAAATAGATGAACGAACATACCGCAAACTTCACTCGATTGACGGCACACCACCAGCGATTCGCGGTTCTGTTAAGCACCATAAAGAAGGGAACCCCCTGAGACCCATCGTCACCTGTATTGGCTCAGCACTATACAACAAATCCAAATTTCTAACGGATATCCTTTCTCCGCTTCAGAATCGCAACGGATACTCTGTTGCCAACTCCTTGCAGTTTTCCAAAGAATTATCCGATATCGAGATTGATGATAATGAAATTTTGGTCTCTTTTGATGTTGTGTCACTCTTCACCGCAATCCCTATAGATAAAGCTTGTGTGTACATAAAAAAGAAACTTGAACAAGATGCCACCCTTCCTTCAAGGACAAATTTGGACATCGATGACATCACTAAACTTCTTCAATTCACCTTGTCCAACAACTATTTTATGTTCAACGACAGAATTTATGAACAAGTCCTTGGCTGTGCGATGGGCAGTCCTGTCAGCCCCGTTGTGGCCAATCTTTGCATGGAGGAGATCGAAGAGTCTGCAATAAGTATTTCATCCGTTCGCCCCAAAATTTGGAAAAGGTACGTGGACGATCGTTTTTGCATCATTGGGAAGAACGACGTCTCAGCCTTCCATGACACATTAAATTCAATTGACCCTAACATCTCTGGTCTCCCGAAGAAAGGGAGTCATCGTTGTTAATGTTTACAGAAAGCCCACCCATACAGACAGATACATAGATTTTTATTCCCATCACAACAGGCAACACAAGGTCAGCACAG
Organism: Montipora foliosa; assembly: GCF_036669935.1. Classification (NCBI taxonomy): domain Eukaryota; kingdom Metazoa; phylum Cnidaria; class Anthozoa; order Scleractinia; family Acroporidae; genus Montipora; species Montipora foliosa. Next base: position 36,837,505 of record NC_090872.1, read on the forward strand.
CATCAAGTCTCCTGCACAGGGCTCTAAATCTACCCAATTCTTCTGAAGGAAAAAACGGGAACTTAATTACGTCCAGGCAGCTCTGGAGTCCAACGGTTATCCATCTAGCTTTATCAAAAGCATACACGCTAGAAAGACTCGAGTTTCTACAACAAATGTATCCCCGGAGGAACTCGTTGGAATGTTTTTCAAGATGGTTGAACCAACCGAGTCACGCACGTCTTTCGCTTCTCTCCCTTACATCAAAGGAGTAACTGAGCCTTTGACACGCATCCTCAAAAAACACGATGTCACGGTTGTAAACAAACCATTCACCACTCTACAACAACAGTTCCCAGTACCGAAATTCCGACCTTCGATGGAATCGCAGATCAACGTCGTATATAAAATTCCCTGTACAAATTGTTCGTGGTGTTATATTGGGGAAACCGGCAGAGCTTTTAATACGCGAAAAAAAGAACATTTAAGAAACACCAAAACTGCTGCCAAAGGCTCTAGAATTGCTAATCACGCTTGGTCCAACAACCACGCCATTGATTTCGAAAATGCGTCAGTTATTGACAAAGGCACTTTTAGAACGATAAAAACATTAGAAGCGTGGCATACCACAGTGACACCTAACTCAGATAACAATTCGTGCCCTTTACCTGGACAATACAACATTCTTTTTAACAAATATTCATAAATTTTCTACATTCTCATCATTTTGCAATGTACGTTTTTATTTAAATTTTCTCATCGATTTCTTATCATTGGCCGTTTTATACTAGAGACGCATAATTCGTCTGGGACGAACTTGGGCAAACATTTTTTCTGCGTCTGTTAAATTCGTCTAGTATAAAGACGGCCATAAGACGCATTATGCATCTGGACTAAGAATTTATTTTAGTGCGTCTTCGAAGACGCACTAAACTGGAAAGTTCGTCCAGACGCATTATGCGTCTAGTGCCCGTCTTTATACTTGACGAAATTAACAGACGCAGAACAAATGTTCGCCCAAGTTCGTCCAAGACGAATTATGCGTCTCATATAGTTCGTCCCGTCTTTACACTAGACGGATAACATGAGAGACGCATAATTCGTCTGGACGGATTATGCGTCTCTAGTATAAAAACGGCCATTCATTTTACCCGTCGAAGACTGCAGTTCGGGCAGTCGAAAGCTCGTAGTTTTTAATCATTTTAGCCAGAGATCGTTTTTTAAATTTTAACTATGTTTCATCCTGGCTGCGGCCCTTCAATATTTTCAAGATTTCATCTGTTGCGAGAACAAGAAAATTGATGATATTTCATTAATTTTGTTGTCGGCTAGGCATGTTTGTAAATAAAACGTCTGAGTTATCATCAACGTTTCAATGGGGATTTAAAGAGTACGTAGTCAGCTGAAAGATAGTTTTTCAATTTATTTGACTATTTTTAAAGGTGGAGGGGTAGTTTCGAAAGAAACTGTGGTGCTGCGTCGGTGGGGAAGTAGTATACAAAAATTTGGTTTTATCAACGGAGTTGATAATGTAAATTGGCCACCGTACAGAGATTCTAAAAGCTGACGTTTCGAGCGTTAGCCCTTCGTCAGAGCGAATCGCTCTGACGAAGGGCTAACGCTCGAAACGTCAGCTTTTAGAATCTCTGTACGGTGGCCAATTTACATTATCAACTCCGTTGATAAAACCAAATTTTTGTATTTTTAAAGGTGGTTGCCCAAAATTCGTTAGGGAGCTTTTGAGCAAGGGCGAAGCGCCGGCAAAGAGAATGTGATGAAACAATAGGTCTAACAAGCAAAAACAAAAGCTCTGCACGCCCTGCAGGTACGTTCCACACTTGTGTACATTTCTATGCCGTTCTCGCTCTGACAAAAGGGACCTTAAGATCTACGACGGCGACGTCGACGAAAACGTCACCTCAAAATAGAACTGTGCTTTAGTAAAAGTCTTTCGCGATTATTCCATCTCGTTCACGTCGTACAATGTGGGCGAAGTATCCTAAAAATAAATTGGTACGAGCGGTTTCAGATTGAAAATAGAGAATGAAACATTCCCTGTTGCATGCTCACGTTGTCGTCAAAACCTAAAATTTAGTGATTTCACGTCGTCGTCACGCAGAGAATCGCAAAAATATGAGCTAAAATCCGTGTTGCACGTGCAGCGCGATTATTTATGCTCTTTTAACCAATGATATCATTGTTTTGTGGCGTTTTCGTCGACTTCGTCGTCGTAGATGTTAAGCTCCCGACGTGAATTGGCCAGGTTTTTTTGTGTGAAGTATGCGAGCACTTGACGATAAATTTTCGGTTTTCTTTTTAAACACCCACTCGGTTCTCTTCCATTTTATTCAAAGAATATTTATACACACTTTCCATGCCGAGCGAATTGGAGTAATCGCAAAATTATCATAAAATAAGCAGAAATAATATTTTAAACAACGATCTGTTAGCCGTCGTCGTCGTCCTCGCTTGAGGTCCTATTATTCACATCAACCAATCAGCGACAAACGATTGTTAAACCAAACACAATTTACTCGATCCAAATAAGTGTTAGGGTTTCCCCATTCGCTAGATGGCTTGCCGCATTAATGAAGTTTTTCATACTTTCATTCGTCCATCTATGCACCTATTCCTCCCTCCCTCCCTCCCTCCATCCTGCATGACCGTCCATCCACCCGTCCTTTCTTTCGTTTACTGGTTCGTTCGCTCATTCTTTCATTTGTTCATTAAAACTCCCCCAGTGCGCATAACTATGGTTCCTCTTCTGTTGCCAATCAACAGTAAACAAAAGCTACAATAACATGGTTGGCAATTAACTTGGTTTCGTGACATCCACGATTTCATGCTGAGATTAAGAAATGAGGAAAAATGACCTGAAAGTTAGAAAGATCATTGCTGTTAAATAAGCACCTTAGGCAGCTGTAAGTAAACTAAAAAGATCGTTGCTTGACTCAATCTAACTGCCATGATCTTTCTGTCTTTCATCTCATGACTTTCATGATATTGGTTTCACAATATGCAACTGTACTCTGTCAAATCTTGTAACATAAGAATTTCTCCTGCCGTTTTTAACAAAAAGACTTTTAATGTACAGAAACAATAAGACAATCTTACCTGTGAGCGACAGAAAAATGCGTGCATCAGTACGTGCTTTCTTGTGTTTTGCAGTTTGCACGCTGATTGAGTAAATGGCAGTTTGATCGGGTGCATAATTTGATCCGTCCCTGAGCGCTCGTAGTTTTTGCGTCCTCTCGTACACTTCCTTTCTTATATGAACTACACAGTTAGAGTCGTGGATTGAGCAAGCTGGTAGCAATCCGAGGCAAGGCGCTAAATTTCCTGGATTAAAACGCATTTTCTCTGTAACATCCGGGCTAAGGAAAACATTTATTGTGACGTCGGCGACATCCAACCAGGGATGCGTTGCTTCGTCCCAGTATCTTGCGACATTCAGAATGGCAGCTGGATCATCTGATCGCGGCACATGAAAAGTTAGCTGCAGTTTGTATTTCACCGATCCTTCGTAAAGACGCTTTCTAAACTCTTCTCTTAAGTAATTTTTGCCTCTTGTCTCTGTGGGAAGCCTCTTTTGATCCCTGAAGCCAAAAGACAGTAAAGCTATGCGGGTGTTTGAAGAAAGTGAAAAAGTCATCCTTGTGGCTTCAATATTTGAAATTCCTGGCTAATTTATAGAAACTCTAATCATATAAGATGAAATCCTTAAGTAAGCGCAATACTCAATAAACCACCTAATTCAATTGGATGGTTTGCAATCCAGAAACATCTCGACAGGAATTTGGGGGAATGGGGGGAGTTCAACCCAGAAACGCACAATAACAAGCAACCTATCTGTCTATGCGTCTCTCCTTATTCAGTATACAAACTCTTTGTAAACCCCGGAAAAAACAATTTGATGTGGGATTTAATTACCACAAGTTTAAGGTCACTAGCTCAAATGATATTTTTTAAAGCAGCTTTCAGTTAGTATTTGTTGGAATAGAAGCCAATCAGAATAATTTTATGATTACAAGGATAACCATTGCAGTCACATGAGAGCCGCTTAAGGTGGCTCAAACCACGTTCAACACCTTCAAGTCACATTCTTATTATGAGGATTGGTACTACAATTCTGCATCACGTATTAGCAATGTTATGGTACCACAGGAAACACCAATTACTGCTAAACAAGACGCGGTCATTATTGTGACGTAATAAGTCATCATAGCAACGGAAAAGCCCTGTAAAATCATCCTATATTTTGGTTTTAGTTGCTCATACCTTAAAAACGAACGCGGTGACCCCCATTTTTTTATTGCTAGAGAGTAACCAGAAGGCCGAGGTGAACCTTTCTGCAAAGTTTTAAAAAATTCTGTAGGGCGGATTCAGCTGAAAGTTTTAAAACAGGAGGTTATTTCATGCAAATTGTCAAATTTATGAGTCTCAGATCTTTATTAATTTCAGTTAGGTTGATCATAATACTGTGTGTGTGCTATAAGGTCAATGAACAAAATTCCAGGGATTCTAAGAAGAAACTCTTACCAAACATTCCTCTGATCTTCCTCTGATAGCAGGCCCGTTTCTGGTGCGCCATCAGCTGGAATCAGACGGAATCTGACGTAACGCTTAACGCCATCAAAGGCTTTGAAGTCGAAGATAATTTCAGAGTAATACCGCTGGTCGAAAAATGATTTTGGTGCACGTCGCAGACCCTCGATATTGGCAGCAAGGCTGAAATGTTTAAAGCAGAGTATTTAACGAAATTAGTTCATCACAGAATGTTTAAAATTACCACAACATCTTAAAACCTACTTTCATCTAGGTAAAATCGAATCATTTTTTAATTATTGCCCTCAACATTAATTAAGATAAAACCAGCGATAGATTCCTTGACATCTCGATCACTGAGTTATAGTTTGGGAATTGTGTAAATCTCCTGTTTGGGGGTTATAACAGAACAAAGACCAGCAACTGCATCGCTCAGCTATTACCTATTAGGTACATTGACAATCAAGACAGATATATTAGAGCTGAATAATGGAGAAATTCACACTGGGTTTAAGGGGCCTCAAGAAAAGTTCTACTTAACGGTAACCCAAATATAATGTAAAAGAAACGTGTTTTCAGTGTAAACCACGTTCTGTTTTAATTCAATATCAATAAGAAGGCCAGTAAAAGTGACATGTTGCTCAAACGATCCCATGGCATAGAGACGGAGAAGAAGTTAACTATAACTTAGTAAATGCTGCGGAAATACTGAAGATGAAGACCTTTATCCGAGAGAACTTAAACTGCTTGTCGGAATATCAGGAATGAGAGCTTGGTTTGAAGTAAAAGCCTCAACGAGGCTTGGGCTTTTCTGAGAACCTCATAAGTTATCGCAGTTTACAAGTTGGGTGAATTTTGAAAAAAGAAATTAAGCTCAAGTTTAAGTAATGCATATACTAACTAATCTGGTCTTTTCAGATAATAGTCTTTGATGTTCTTGCTTCGATAAGCTTCTATCGCATCAAAGATACCCTGTGCATCGAAGAAGACAGTAGACCTTCCAGTTGACATCAAAATGTCCAACGGACTTGCTCCATCACTATCAGCAAATCTTAGGGAGGCGCCCAAGAAATTCAATCCCGCATCGTCCATTGACTTTAAAGTTGCGTGACGAAGGCAGACGGGATAAGATCGACCGGGAATAAAGAACTCGCATTCAGGAAACTGTGGATCGGCCACGATTGTAGCGATACCCTGGGCTCCAATTCCTATTGAATGAGTTGGTCGCTTTCTACTAAACAGAGCAGCTGCGCCAAAGATGAATTTAATTTTCTCCTTCTCAATATAAAGTCTGACATCATCGAATATACGCCGTGGTGGAGCCTGAAATCACAGAAATATTTAGAAGTAAAGTAAAGAATGATAATCGCTTGTCTTAAATGACCAAAATGTAGTCACTACTTCTTTATGATGGAAAATAATACACTTTCAATAATAACACTCTGTAGCATGGCATTCTCTAAGGCCAGAGCTCGAGAAGGCTTTCAAAATGTGAAACTATGTACAAAATTTCAACCACACATTATTGCTGTAAAGAGAATTACTTGCCTCTCGTTACCATAAAACGCTTTTGGGCAGTTTTAAACACACAATCCTTGAGTAGGCGCCCGCTCTGTAACTCGATTGCTCGATCCCAGTAAGCGATATACGATATCGCTGCAAGCCAGGTAACAAATAATGATTTTGTTGTTACTTTTGCTTGAAGCAATTAGGAAAATGGTGTGACTACTACGCGTTTGCTCCTGGCCGACTCTGTTTACTGCGGCTATCGAACAAGTCCCAGCGTCACATTGATTTGCTGCAAATGCCGAAACAAAAGTCTTTTCATTTCATTTCTTAAATTCCTCTGAACGTGCATCAGATGCACAGGGCGTATCGATCACGGTATGAAGTGGTTTCTCTCCTTAAATCCGAGTATCAATGGCTATCTCACCATTATTTAAGGATTCCAATCCGTTATTCTTTAGTTAAATAGATTCATACAAGTAGTTTGCATATGATCGCAAAGAGTCGAGGATCGCAGAAATTTCTGCCATCGTCTCAAAAGTCGTCTCCGATTCTACTGGAACACACGTTTGTGCGAGAGCCTGCCATCAACCCTGGTGCAATCTACAACCTACGATTCTGTGATCGTCTTTAATGGCCGTTTTTATATTGCATCTGTTAAATTCGTCTAGCATCAGTAAAGACGGGCACAAGACGCATTATGCGTCTGGACGAAGTATCTACTTTAGTACGTCTTCGAAGACACACTAAACTTGAAAGTTCGTTCAGACGCATTATGCGTCTTGTGCCCGTCTTTATACTAGACGACAGACGCAGAAAAATGTTTGCCCAAGTTCGTCCCAGACGAATTTTGCGTCTCATATAGTTCGTCCCGCCTTTCCACAAGACGGATAACACGAAAGACGCATAATTATGCGTCTCTAGTGTAAACATGGCCAATTACATGAAAACCAGGCTTATGAATCAAGCATAGAGCGGTTTTCAATTAAGTGTCGACAGTAATCAGCGAATTGCTTTGGTTTTGCATTACTTCACTCAGTGATTGGTTTAAAGTTCTGGCTCCATTTCTTCAGCCAAATAAATCAGAACTGAAACCAAAAGCAATCGTGGCTCGTGCCTGCACATTTCCCGCACTTTGTGTCGGCTACGTGTAATTTCTTCGAGTTTTCATTGGTCTACAGGATTGTCTCCGTCTTTTTTGATTGGCCCAAGTAATTATTTTGGTTTTGGTTTTACGACACTCGATTGAAACTCGCTCTAAAAGAAAAATATTCGTTATCATTGCTGTCGGCCTTAGAACATTTCTTATTGTCGACATGACCTATTCATACAGTCAGTTGGCAAGCCTAACCTACCGTGTTTGCTTCCTCTATCTTCTTATTAAATTCCTCTTCTCCCTTGATTTCCTTATAAATTTCATAGCCATAATTTTTCCCTAAGAAAGGCGATCGAACATTTTAGAACATAGCTAATAAGGATAATCTGGGTTATCAAAGGGAATCCATGTCACATTCCATCACTTCACTCGAGCCCGCCTTGCATATGGTGATCCACCCTTGCGCCCTGCTTCTGTGATTCGTGTTTACTTACGCCTTCTGAAAATTTTCCATTACCTTAGACAAAACGAAACTTGGTTTAATTACCAATACGAATTGCGAAATAAATGAGTATACGAAAGAGTGAAGAGATCCTCGGACTTATCTGGACATTTTAAGCAATTGTCTCCTGGAGACTACTGAAAAATTCAAAAATTTGGTTTATCAACGGAGTTGATAATGTAAATTGGCCACCGTACAGAGATTCTAAAAGCTGACGTTTCGAACCTTAGCCCTTCGTCAGAGCGAATCGACGAAGGGCTAACGCTCGAAACGTCAGCTTTTAGAATCTCTGTACGGTGGCCAATTTACATTATCAACTCCGTTGATAAACCAAATTTTTGTATACTACTTCCCCACCGACGCAGCACCACAGTTTCTTTAGAAACTACCGTCTTCATTCATTTACTGAAAAATTCAGGTGGCTTTAACGGGATTCGAACCCATGACATCGGCGATGCCGGTGCAATGCTCTACTAACTAAGGTATGAAGCCATTCATTTGGCAGCAGGTTAGTTTGTTGGGCTCATGTGTTCCCGTGAAAGGACTGATGAATGAAGGATATGATCATTTGATTTTAAATTTCATCCATTTATCGTGTCAGTTCTGGGAAACACATGAGCCCAACAAGCTGACCTGCTCCCAACAGAGTAGCTTCATAGTTCAGTTGGTAGAGCATTGCACTTTCATCACAGAGGTCATAGGTTGAAGGTACATGATTTTTTCAGGTTTCTGTACGAGACAGTTGTTAACTGTCCAGTTAAGTGCGATGATCACTCCTACCTAATTGTGTTGTACAATAACGACCAAGGAGAAAACCATGACCAGAGTCTTGTACGAGAGGATCGGCAAATGTAAGGGACGGACCATACAGATAGATACCTTGTCAACGCCAAAGGAAGTATGAATTTTAATCAAGAACTTTCAAAATTCCTTCACATTGCACATCACATAATTATTGTCATTGCTTACGAGCCAGAAGGCCCATCAAGCAAATCAGGCCGGCGCTTATCTTTGGTTTCCGTAGCATGAGGCGACTAGGAGTACCTATACTCCTCCCTTGATGGGATGCTAGTCCATCGCAGGGTTACCCCCAGCATTACGACGGTACCCATTTATACACCTGGGTGGAGAGAGGCACCGTGAGAGTAAAGTGTCTTGCCCTATCGGTGCTCTTATCGGCATCCTATCCCAGGAAAGCACAATTCCATAGCTTTTGCTTTTACACTCACGATATCTACTTGTAGTGCAGTCAAATTTATAGACCGGTAATATAAGCGGTGAACCGTGACATGAGTCGTTCTCATTGGTCAGGGCGGCGATGAAAGAAAACAGCTTGGCCAGTTATTGTTTGCGCTATTGCTCTGAATATCACACTAAAGAATGAATGGTGCCGTTCGGCATTTGACAAAAGTTCCATTTTCGTTTAGGCCATTTCTTGTTTACTCTTAGGTCGTGTTCTATTGGGATCAACCGTTTCAACTGCAAACGATTTAGGTTGAAGTGGTTGAGGTTTCCCAACGCGGTAACTCCTGGGAATAGTTATTACCAGACGTCTCAGCGTTGACAGGTCGAGGGAAAGCAACACTTCAGGAGCCCGCGACAGACTTTAAATGGCCCACGTAAACGACAGCGGTCGCTGCCAATGCTTTTCCAACCGTTTCAACTTAGTTTGATGCCGGTTGAAAAAGTTGATCAACCAAACCAACCGAAAATGTTTTTTTGCCGAATAGAACACTAAAAGACCCAACCAACCCAACCAACTAAAAACGGTTGATCCCAATATAGCACGACCTTAATTAAAAGTCGTTTTATATGATACAAGACGTGCACTTAATTTTTTTGGCAATTCAGTATGCGACAGCCGAACTAACATGATGAAGTAAAATGATTTTAGTTTTTCATCCGTTGTTTGCAAGCGATTATCTTTCGTACTGAAAGGGAGATACCTTTTACTTTCAAACGGAGCTTAAAACTATCTGGAGAAAGTAGATCTTAGTAGGTACTCTTGGTATCCAAAAACAAAATTGAGGGTAATATTACATTTTTGAGAGATAAGTAAGCTTCAATTTGAGAAAGAACGTCATACATTGCTTTGTATTTTAAAGCTCTTTACAAATATTATCCATCAATTATCTTTGAAAAATGCGTGGTTAGCCCAAATTTTCTTTTTGAATTTCAATAACACATGCTAAGATCTACATTTCCTGCATAATCATAAACGGGGCAGAAATACCTTTGAATTAGTAACGATCGGATACTAGGCAACATACTGTACTTCTGACTGAAACTTTGAATTGACTAGTAGCATTGAAGTTTCTCACGACCATTTTGATTCTGATCACATTTTAATTGACTTTGACACTGAAATTGTACTTGGTCTTCCTCAAAAGGTCTCAAAACATAAAAATAATTTAATACTTCTGTGGCGCAAAATGCATTACAATATATGATCTGGCTGACGTCATGCTTACAACTCCAATGTAATGAGTTAATTGATCTCAATCGGGCAGAATGACGCGACATTCATTATTTATTCGAGGGAACCGGAGCAGAAAATTTGAATGCGAACCCTAGTCATTTAACAGCGAGCAATATCAGAGTTGGTGGAGGGGACCCTCCACTAACTCTAACGTGTGGAGTATGTACGAGTTGAACGTGATTTTTAGGTAAGAGAACCACGCTTTAAAAAAGTGAACAACGGGAAATACGAGTTTGCTGTTTTCTCAACATATTCTGTACTTGTCACCATCCATTTGAGAGTGTTTTATCAATTGCGTAGAGAAGCCTGGAAATTCAGGACTTCAAAGGGGTTTGTACCCGTGACCTCGCGACGCCAGTGCGACGCTCTGCACCAACTAAGCTATGAAGCCACTGATCTTGAAAGCTGGTGATTTGTGGGTTCAAATTTTAGCAATAGAGGTTTTGCACGGCAGCCATGTTGCATGGCAGGTACAATGAAAATGCTTTGCATTAGAAAGAACATTTGTTCCCAAAGGAAAAAGAATCTATTGTTCCTGCTATGCAACATGGCTGCGGTGCAAAACCTCTATTGCAAAGAGAATCCCCGTTAATAACTGCGAAGATCATAGCTTCACTTGATTTCATATCCGCAGTTCAATATATGATTCATTTCATATATCATTTCGTTCAGTAACAATAACAATAAATCTTCGGAGTGATCACGAAGCTCTCTGGGCCGATCTCAGACTAAAACGTTTACCCCGGGGGTTTTCTAACTTTATAGTGGGTGTGGTATATCAACCTCCAGATGCTGATGATACTGCTATGAGGAACTGATTACCTTGTGTCACTCTCTGGAGTCTGTAGAGGTGAAATAACCTGGTTGTGCCCTCATCCTTACCGGTGACTTCAGGACACTTCTTCTAATGACTGCATCTGCTGTGAGAGCTTTCCAGTTAAAGCTGTTGTCGATTTTCGGACTAGGGGTGACAGAACACTGGACCAAATGTTCAAATCAATTGTGCAGAGCATTTCTCTCACCCCAGTGGTCTGCCCCCGTTTGGCCTTTCTGACCATCAGACTGTGATAACGGAGGTTGGCTTTCGAGACAAGTCCTTTAAGCTCAAACTCAAGATAGATTTTGCCTGCGAGGATGCTAGAAATGAGCGGCCAAGCAAGGCATGGAGTGTTGGTCACACTTGTTAGCAGCTGATCAGACGTGCTAAAAGAAGCTTAACATTCTCATTGAAACTTTTAACCTCGGTCTTGACACCATTATGCGCGGAACGTCCTTGGATGAGTATTCATCTAAAACAACTTATTGCGCGCCGTCAAAAGGATTTTGCGTCCAGAAATAAGTTTCTGTTTAAGGCTTTAAGGAACAAGGTTAACCGCATACACGAACGCTGACGTCAGGTTTATTACGAGAACAAAGTCAGATATTTCCGCTACTGTAAACCTCGTGTTTGGTGGTGGGAAGTGAATCAACTCTGTGGAGCCTCTAGACCAACTGGGCATGACCTAAAATCTCTCCTCAGATCTTACCTGTGAGGATGCTGCTCTTCCCGATAAGAGATCAACCAAGCGTTTGTTAGCGTAATGAAGGACTATTCTTCTCGATCTTGCTGCCCTGATGACCTCCCTGACTGGGTGCTTAAACAATTCGCGGACATTCTAGTAGCGCCCATGGCCAATATTTTCAACAACTCGTTCTCTGAATGCAGAGTTCGGCGTGCTTGGAAACTTGCAGACATTTCTCCCTTACCCAAGGCGCCTACTGTCAGTGACTTTAATAAAGATTTCGCAGGCCAATCTCTTTGACTTCTACGCTGTCAAAGATTGCAGAGGGCTTTATGATCAACAATGCGCTGAAACCAGTCAGGTTACCCACCATCGATCCAAGTAAATTTGGTTTCATCCCGGGCACGTCTACGACATTTTCCCTAATTTCCATGTTCCACCACTGGTTGCGTGCTACCGACGGCACTGGGTCGACTGTAAGGACCGCTCTTATGGATTTCCGGAAAGCATTTGACTTGATAGATCACCACATTCTGGTTGCCAAATTGTGCAATCTTGGAGTTGAGCCTTCTGCCGTTAATTGAACAATAGATTTCTTGAGAGACAGGCAACAAAGTGTGAAACTTAACGTATCGCGAGATGCAAGTTTTAGCGGGCTTTAAGCTTTTGGATCATTTTCAGAGGGCGCCCTTCTGTTGAGTGAGGTTTTCATGAATAATATTTAGGCTTTTCACTGCACAGTAAAACGACTGCTGTTGGAGAAAGGGTCTGTAAATCATTATGTATTTGAAGGAACCTTTCGATATTTGCAGTGAGTATTCTCAAAGAATTCAAGTAGTTAGAACAATTTTCATTTTTTCCTGAAACGTATTGTTTCTAGAGTAACTGAGGCCAGGATCATCAACAAATTTCTCACTAAACGTGCCCAGAATACGACCAGTTTTTGTTTACTGTACAAAAATCATAATTGTATAAGCTTTATTCGGGAATAATTTCATATCTTTAACTTTAATTACCTTGTTATTCTTGTGGTCGGATACTGGGAAGCAATGGACATCTGTAGAAATGTAAATTTCACCGGCGGAAACGAAGGTAAAAACGCCAAGCTTGTTTTCATCATATTACAGACTAAATTTAGTGCTCCAGGGCCAAATTTCACAGCCCTTGCGGCTAAGAAAGGAAAATTATAGCAGTTTTAAACTGAAGTGGTCGGATGCTGGGCAACACACTATAGGTCAAAAATACTGACGGAATTAATTATGAGTTTAACCAAGAGATTATGAAGGTAAGAGAAGTAATGCGCCGATCAACTCGAAACTTCAACATCCCCTTCCCCCCCCCGGGCAAAGCCCGGGCATTTGGACTTTTGAAGATTGGATCGTTTAAATTCCCGCTACCCTATCGTCGAATTTGTCATAGACTTAACTGATTGGAGTGTAATGTGAAGTGCTAAGTTTCTACCCTATACGAACCATGTGAGCGTTAGACCTACTATTGGAATTGTGGGCCCAGAACAAGGACAAAGAAAACCTCTGACCAGGGTGGGAATTGAACCCACGACCTTTGGGTTTGATCACCGCTGCTCTACCGACTGAGCTACAAGGTCAGACTGGAGCAGGTCGTGGGAACTGAAGGTGTTAAAGTCACGGCAATGAACATGTACAAGTACAAGGAAGGATTACGCTCCTACAAAAGTTGGCCGTGTAAAACTTCTATTTCTTGGGGTAGAAACTTAGCACTCCACGTTACACTCTAATCAGTTAAGTCTGTTCAAATATAAGTGCTACACGGCCAACGTTTGTCTGTCATACCCTACTAGAGAACAATCGTCGTCGGCTCCTGTGGTGTAAATAAAGCTTGTGTATAAACATGCTAATACATGTTTCGTGACCCTTTATATGATGGTGCCGTTTTTACCAGACTTGAGCTACTACAAAAACACAATTTTAATATTGAAACTGTTAAAAGTGACTTGAAAATTGAATTAATTAAGTCGGACGATGTCAATATGCAAGTATAAGCTGCTCTAACCCCGAAACACGGCAAAGGTTGTTTAACGAGGGAACTGTATACTTATCAACAACAGAGCCTAGAGTGTTTACGACTGCATGTATTTTAAATTGTTCAGTGTCGGTTGATTACCTCTAACAGAAACTTACAGCATTCAGAGCTTTAACAATGAAATGGAGGGTGTGAAAACGTACCATATTGTATTCACTCTATAGTATGACAAAGACGAATTACGCAGCCAAAATTTTTTTCAGACAACTTTTGAAGATATTTTTTGTGAGCCAATCGCTCACAAATGCTATATCTCTTCCTTTAAACTCTTCCATCTCGTCCAAACAAATGTTTTATACCTGTTAGCGACTTCGGCGCCCGAAAAAAAAAATTCTGACACTTCTGGTTCAATTTTCCTCACCCCACGCAGGCAAAGGTCAAATTCCCCACTCCCCGGGCACAGGAGATAGTCAAATGCCCGGGCTTTGCCCGGGGGGGATGTTGAAGTTTCGATTTGATCGGCGCATAATCCCTCATATTGGCCCTATTCCCATCGTAATCCCTCTTAAGTTATTTTTAGATCTCCTGCGAGATCCGGTATTCCCACGAGGGTTAACTGATAGGCAATCACATGTCCCCATTTTTACCAATCTTGATGTCGTCATGGAACGAACATGATTAGCCAATAAAACGTGAGCTTCCTCTTCATTGCAAGATACTTCTGTGCTTTTAAAAATTAATATAATTCTTCTCTACTACATTAACATTTTTATTGCAAAATTTTACCTTATCATGATATGTTTTCATAACTTTCATATCTTGTTCATGTTACACAACATGCGTGTTTTGGCGGTTGGAGACCACTTTTTTATCATCATGATTTCGAAAATGAGTAATAAAAAGAACATTACGTGGCCGGTTGGGGATACGAATTTTATCTTCTCGTGCTGAAAGTATGATCATTGGTAGATACTGAGAACTGTTTCTTGTTTGACACTGAACATAATTTCACGCGCTCTTATTGACCCAGGCTGAAAACTGTTCTCAGAGCGAGAAAAGCATTCCAGCAACGATTTGTAGTTCTCTACGCCTCTTTAATTGAACTGGAGTCAACGTCTGTTGCGCATTAGGTCGCATCAAGTAAACCTGTCACCTGTCAGACTTGGTCCAAAGTTTGTCAAAATTGACAAACTTTGGACCAATTTTGTGCTTGTTGTTTATGGTGACCTTTTTGCGAAATCTCAAGACGGCACATCCTCTCGCCATGACTACTGGATATGTAATTGATCCTTCTACTTTTTCGCTTACCGGATTCGTTCAACGGAAAAGGATATCGACCTCCTCCCCGCCCTCATAAAATGAGAAATATAAAGGAAGAGTAATTACTTACAATCCATTTTGCTGAAGCTCCTTCGTCCGCGGCGGAATACTCTGTAAAGTAAATGAGAGTTCGAAGGGTATAACAGTTGGTTGCTTTCACCTATCTTAATATCAGCCTTCCCGATATTGCAAAACTACATATCACAACACTTGAACCAAAGGACCCTATGGGTCAACTTGTGAATGCAAATGATCTAATACGATGTCAAAACAATGACCTCGATATGATCATGGATATGACTGAAACTGAACCTAATAGTTTTTAGAAGAGAAGGCATGGGTTTTCGTCAAAAGTGTGCATTTTCTTGGCATGACGTGCACTCTAAAGACTGATTGTTTGGCACTGTATAGAAGTATATCTAGCTAGATGCTGAGGGTGATGGGGGCTGTTGTGACGCTGTAAGCAAAAAACGTAAAATAAAATATTCTTTTACAGTAAAACGCGTGATGTAAGATACCAATAAGCTTGAAAACGCCTCAAATCGTTGGCAGGAAGCAACTTGAAAGTGTTCCGTTCATTCCTTTCTTTATTTAAAAATAAAAAGCAGCGATATAAAAGAATGGCGTTTCGACGGCTCCATGCCATCATTCTCAAATTCAAATAAAAAACTTTAGGTGAGTTCATAATATAGTGAAATGTAGGTGTGAAGGTCTCAGTGCATATGATTAATATTGAGTGTTAAATGTTGGTTTTTTGTTTTTGATGAAGAGTATTTCATAAATTAAACAATCCAGCTTCCGACGGCATTTCTTGAGGATTGTAAACTGGTCACGGATATCTTTGTTCCTCAGATTATGTACGTCTCGCAGGTGTTTACCAATGACAGAATGCTTATGTTCATTAATGCGCTGAAATAGGTGTCGGCATGTATAGCGCACATAATCTGCATCACACAGATTACATTTGAATTCATAAACAACGCATTGCTCGCTGCTGAAAGAGATCTTTCTCAAGCTTAAGTACCCTGAGGAACTCATTAATTCTACAATCACCAGATTCATTGAGTCACTTGGTATTCAAGTTAATAAGCCC
The DNA here is from genome assembly GCF_036669935.1 of Montipora foliosa. Taxonomy (NCBI): domain Eukaryota; kingdom Metazoa; phylum Cnidaria; class Anthozoa; order Scleractinia; family Acroporidae; genus Montipora; species Montipora foliosa. The sequence goes on from NC_090872.1 coordinate 36,853,528, forward strand.
GTTCGGATTATTCTACCCTTTAAAGATCGGCGATCAGCCGACTTAGTACGAAGGCAGCTCTCCGATCTCGCGAAGAAAATTAACAGCGACTTGTGCCCACTTCAGTTTTAATTTGTTTTTGAGAAGGTCTAAAAATTACACAGTTGCATCGAAGCGTGGTCCAACAATGTTGCGTTCGTTCGCACAGCACATCAACACTGAATGTTGCGGCGGCGCACGCGCACTACATGCCACGTATCCACACAAATACATGCGAACAAGAAATCAACATGGCGTCGGAGATGAAAAACGTCCCAGAGTCCTTTGTATTCTCATCTAAACACCCAACATGTTGTGACTTGTTGCGAGCGTTTGCACACATCTGCTAACATCGCGCAACAAGAGACAACATTGTTGGGGCCCAACAATGTTGCGTGTTGTTGCGAGCGTTTGCACGGGCCTTAAGTATTAAACCAGAGTTAAGTTATTGGAGGTTAGCCAATCATTTTCATTGGTAAGTTCATTGCCTACAGTCATTTCTAATGTTCTCAAGTTTTTATCAGAAAATATGATGTTAGTGTCATCGGCAAAGAAAGAAATTCAACTTACTGGAGCAATTACTATCATTTAACATAAAGTATAAATAGCAAGGGTCCTAATACAGAACCTTGTGGCATACCGCACGCGCAAGTGCACGTAAACATAGCAGAAATCGAAGAATGAATCGAGGTTGAACCATTCATGAATTACTCCCCTAAAACCATAGTAATTAAGCATATCGAGTAGAATTCTATGATTTACAGCATCCAAGGATTTCTTAAGATCGATAAAAATGCCTCAGGTAAACAAGCGTTGTTTTATGTTTCTCTACATGGCTTCGACAATATCAATGATATTGCCAAGGACATGCGCAAATACCATGCGATTTATTGCTGGAGAGAGACAAAATTCACTTTAAACTCATCTATTGAGACGACGGGCTGACAAAAGAACAAAAGAAAAATTAGGTGATTTGGATTTGGTTAGATAGTCCATATAATTACTTCGAGGAGATAATTTTATCGCTATTTTATTGCCGATAGTAGCAAAACGTTCATTTAAAGAAGTTAACGTTGCGAACTGATGTTTTCTTTATCATTGTTAGTTTTCACCTCGTCGGGGTAATAGTACTCGCTTTCGCTGTGATAGGTTTCGTCTGAGTCCGTGCCGAAATTAGCACTTGCGATAAAGACGTTAGAGGTTTAAGTGATTACGTATCTTTAGTTTATGTAGCCAGGCACTCTCAGGGCGGCGTCATGCGTTTCTCTCCCACGATAAAGGAATTGTAATTCGAAAAACGGCACTGCATTGTTATGTATCACGTGGAGTTGTTTGGAGAATAATCCAGGGAAAGCGGGAAAGAGAATCTAACCGCTGTAAAATCAATGGCCCCGAAACTCAGAGCAGAACAGAAGCTTGGGTTAATAGCATTCAGTTGCGGCAGAGCCAAATTATATTTTGAGGTGACGTTTTTCGTCGATCGTCGCCGTGGTAGATCTTAAACTCCCTAATGGCGAACTCAAAGGCGTTCTCGTCCCAGAATCTAAAGTTCTCTATTTTATCGCAGAATTACTTGAATACTCGCAAGTACAATGGTTTTGACCGCGAGTGGGTGGCGGCTGGAATGGAACATTTACTCTCGCGTGTTTAAACTGCATCTAAAGCGTCCACAATGTCTAAAATTCTACACCAGATCTGGAAGCGTTCTGAAAGTTCTAAAGTTCGAACTTCGAAGTGGTTGAGAGAGGTTTCTAAAACGCCCAAAATGTTCAGCCATATTCTCAGTTTCAACTTTAGAAGTTTTAGAAGGCTTCTAGATAAGTTCTGAAATTCGAACTTACAATGCTCTGAAATGTCTAAAATATCTAAAGTTGTAGAATTGCTTGCTATCTAGAACAATTTTAGAATTGTATATAATCTTCTTAAGTCAATACTTTCACCTTTGCTTGAGTTGAAATTCAAACCCGCTGGGTTAGTCTCCTTCCAATCGGAGGGGCTCTCACCGTTTAGAAGGAGACTAAAAAGACTAAAAAAATCGTATCCAAGGTCAACTTCTTTGACAGGAACAGAGCACTTCAGAAACGCATAGAAAAACGGCTAAACCAGTCTCACCATTTGTCACCGTAAATCCGAAAACTCGAACATCAGTCAAACCCTGGCTTATTATCAGAATACCAATAATACTGGTCTATTGTCACCAATACCAATAATACTAATGGGCAATTTGTATGACTGAAGTGGAATATCTTAATGAAAGCCGGTCGGCACATTGCTTGTAAACACCGGCATTCAAGCAATAGGCAGCTTAAAAAAATACCATAATACGCTTTGTTGGCCTTACAAATTTTTGCATAACCATTGCTTTTATCTGCTCTTCGGACCATTGTTAAGTCCCAAGACAAACTGGAAACGATGCTAACACAAACTTTGGGCAACGAAAAAGTATCAAGGTATTTTTGAAGTTGGCCTAAAAAATGTTAATTCGTTTCGAACTTGGGGTTTATATGCTAGATAGAATACTTTGCTCCAAATGTAAGCCTTGGTTTTAATTACGGTTTGTTCTGCCAGCCACTTAAAAGTCATTTTACGTTATTCCGAGCCTGCTGATCTGTGAAGATTTCAAGGCATGTCCATAGCGCCGATTGTCTGCATGCCGTGAATTGGCAGCACGTCAGTGATTATTCAGCTTAAGGAAACATCCCGTAAGTTTAAGTTAGCTAAAGAAAAAATGTGTTACTAGAAAGGGCAAACCACCCCACCATCCTTGCCAAGGTGCTTCAACGCCTAAGAAGGAAGCAATCTTTTTTTACCGATAACTTTATAGCGGTTAGCGGTCATCGAGTGAGATGGGGTAGGTCATTGACGTATGGGGACACATTTTTGAACATTCGATATAAAAGAGTAAAAACTTAAATTTCCTTCACTTTTTCGTTTAATTTAGTTTTAATATGCCCTCAACTAGGGGCGGAAAACATAAGTAGAATGATGCCCCAGAAGAGGAATTTGAAGGGTTTGTTTATGAGTCACTGGGAAACTTGATTCAAGGCCAGTGAGGAGTGACTTCACAATATCATGGCACTATTGTTTTCTTAAAGCGGTGTCGTTTGAAGAACGAGGCATATATATATCATATGCAAATTAGTTGCGGGTATTTTAGAGTTTAGCCCTCAAGGATAAAGTTCAGCAAAAAGAGGAAACCTTGGACAAAGTCTCCAATGAATTTATCACCCCTGATGAAAGTTTCGAATCGCGAAAGCCAGAGAGAGAGAGAGAGAGAGAGAGAGAGAGAGAGAGAGAGAGAGCTCCACAATGCTAGATGTCAAGTGGACGAAGCTGACAGGGAGAGTTATCAAAATCACTGACCAAACAAATCAAGTAAAGTATTAGATGAACGACTAATGGCCATTGAACGTTATTCGCAAGAGAAAACCTAAATGAACTTTCCAGTGTTGTTTAACCGAATCTCACGGCCTTACATTTAAATGCTAGAAGCTTAAGTAAACACTTCGATAGCCTATGATACAAGTTGCATGGCAACGGCGAAAGGACATCTGAAAAACCAGAATCCTAGGCCGGGATTCGAACCTACGACCTCCTTAAGCACCGTCGGATGCTTTACCCATTGAGCTGCTAGAACTCACTGGAGAGCTAGGTCGTTCATCTAGGTTCTGAATGGGCAATGTGTCCCGTTGGTCTGCGGCTCTACAAAGTCAAGCTCCTCAATTTTACAAATAATGATTTTCAGTTGTCCTTGCAAAGCAATTTGTATCATAACCTTGCCACGGGCCCATCCCAAATAAACAATGCCTGTAAATCTGCGTTTTATGCTCTGCATAACATGCTCAAGATCCGCAAGTATCTTGACAGTCACTCCACTGAACGATTGATCCACGCCTTCATATCTTTTGCGGCTTGCCTGTTGCCGAGATCGCAAAACTACAACGTGTACAGAATGCAGCCGCAAGGCTGTTTGACTGGATCAAAGCGAACAGAACATATTATGGCCATACTAAGAAATCTCCACTGTCTACAAAGCACTAAATGCATGTCTCCCAGCTACAAAAAATAACTCATTGTCTCATATACTCCTGACTGACTGAGATCATGCAATAAAGGCCTTTTTAAGATCCCAACATCAAGAACATCCAGTTTTAGTGATGGAATGTTCACTGTTACAGCCCCAAGATTATGCAGCAGTCTTCCTGACAGTATAAGACTTAAGAACAGTTCCATCGATGATTTTAAAAGAAGTTTAAAAACTTATCTTTTTAAAATAGCTTTTTGATTTCTATATTCTTATATTTTTTGATTTTATAAATATTTTTAATTTTTAATTTTTCTATTTTAACCTGTATTTGTAAAAAGCATCGAGACTTGCGTGACACGCGTTTTTAAGAAATAAAGTATCATTATTATTATTATTATTATTATTATTATTATTATTATTATCACACCTTTCCATCATTCATGTCCTTTCATAGCCTATACTGTAATCTCTTGAGTCCCCTTTCCATAGAGTTTTATGTGGTTTCTTGCTCCGAAACATGGATCACACCACAATTTAATCTTGTTCTTGAGAGCATGAAGATTCCTGGTTTAAGTTGAACATTTTCTGTTTGGCTCTTCTGACATGTCACATAGTGAAAACGTTGAAATTTCCTCTTGTGTCCAGTACTTTATAAGGGAGTTTAAACGTTTTTCTTTTTGTTTTTTTTGGTCACTATAATTAACCTAATTAACTTAAAACTTTTTTTTTTTACTTACTTTGTATCCCGTTCCCGTGTTGATCTTTTATGTGGTAATTAGAATTTAGTTCTTATCTCCCGTGATGAGCTCATTTAGCTCTTGGGGTGACAATATTGTAATCCTGTTATATCCGAGGAATGACGGGCCAAGAACAGAGGACGAAATTACAAAAACTTAACATCTCACCAACAACACACCCATCATATTACAACTGATGACGAGCAGTAATTCAGTCCCCTTATGTAATAAAATAGAGAATTGGCGCATGTTTCCAATTGGTGGCGGAGCTGCATCACGCTTGAAGTCAAGTTTAGACGATTATTTAAGGCAACATTGGAAATATCTACATATACAAAAACGACTTGTTGATTGGCCTTATGGTAGGTCTCAACGCAATTTCTTTGAGGAATTTCAACCTGAACGAGTTTTACATGCTATCTTTTTGTCAAAGAAAAAAGTGCTTAATCTTGCCTAGGCCATATCAATATCAACACACTAATTAAGAACACAATAGCAAAAGAATAGGTAAACTTGATTCATTCTAAGGACTTTAACTCCCATTGATATTTGAGGCAATTCGTATTACCGAGACAACGATAAGCTGCATAGCTTCCAAATTTGTGTCCTCAAGCAGGAGTGGTAGGATTGCAGTCGAGATTCTCTTTCCTGATACTGTCAGGAAGAGTGGTTATCGAAATTAAGGGATTCAGGTTTAAAAGAGACTGCTTTCCGTGAAACTTTGAAGAGTAAACGGGCCCCCGTATATTTTAGTAGTGATGTAATTGGAAGTTTGACCAGATTTTTACAGATCTTCAAAAACATTAGTAGTAAACTTGCATCCCTAAAATCGATTAAGAGTAAAGGTAAGTCAATCAACCCTTGGGCGACTCTAGTTTAAGAAAATCAATCAAAATTCGCAATCTCCTTTCTAAAAATGACCGACAACCAGTTACATAAGTTATTATTGGTAAATAAAGTCTGCTACGAGCCTAGAAGGCCCATCAGGCCGGCGCTTATCTCCCGGCGGTTTCTGTAGCATGAAACGACTAGGAGTATTTCTACTCTCTCCTGGATGGGATGCCAGTCCATCGCAGGGTTACCCCCAGCATTAGATTCGCCGGTACCCATTTATTCACCTGGGTGGAGAGAGGCATCTAAAATGTGTACTGCAAATAATTGTTGTAATCAACAAAATTTACCAAATTTACCAAAAATTTACCAAAATTTACAACAGTGTCCTCAAAGTTTCTACTGATACCAGGAAAACGGGAATAACGTTAATCTAAAAGTTAATTAAAAAAGTCCTTTTTTTTGGCCGCATCGACACTTTACAATCCAACGATAAAAACCTTTAGCCACCCACCCCAATATCAAATGCAATTAGTAAGTACTTTTGCGATATACCAACTGAACTTGTGTCTAAATTGCTTAGGGCGGTACGTCATTTTTCGTCCTACTTGAAGGTGAAAAAACACGGAAAAGTTTCAGTTTGCGGATGTTAATGAGATGGACGTCTCTCCACAAGTAGAAAGTAGTGATACTAGAAAATCCGTTAACCCACCCTTTGTTGTTATCTTCTGTTACGCTCGATCTTTAAATTGGTTATGCTCAAATAGGTTGACCCTGAATTTGGGAAAGACTAAATAAATAGTATACAATTCACACCCTCTTCTCAGTAGACCAGTATCTTGAGCACTATTGCAGTAATATATATATTTTAAGCGAAGCCTAAAAGGGTGGCTCCCCGTTTCTCGTCTCAGAACGCAATACAGTGTATAAAAATATGCCTTCTGCGTAGAGTACAAATCATCACTAGTTTAGTACAGTGTAGATTGATTAAACACCTCTGAGCTGACTGCAGTAAACGAACAAGCCTTGCAAAAAATAACCAACATTTGATTTTAATCAACAGCTAAAACTGCAATTACATGCAAATTAATCTCTTTGACAACATTTTTCGTTTTGAATGGTAATCTTTATGCACTAGTCATTTGAAACCACTCCCCCACCCCCGAGACATAGCGGGGGAGTATCGGGGACATGACCATGGTATTACGCTTTTGTACCAGCGCATTTCTCCGGGGGGGGGGGGGGCAGTAACAGTTTGTTGAAATTAGCGGGAATGTTTCGCGGGGCTTGTAACGCTAGCTTTGACAAGGTGGGACTTGGTCCAAGCATCGAAAAAACGTTCCAGCGTCAACATGGCAGACACAACAGAGAAAGTAAGCTATAAAATCCTTTTTAATCATCTTTTCTTTTCCCCATCACTTGTTCTAAAGAATGGTAATCGCTTATTTGTATCGTTAAGAAATGTTCTATGTTTATTTCTCTTCATTTAAACACAGCTTTTCAAAATGAAATATTCACAAGCAAGTTAATTTGCAACTTGGTAGTATTCAAACGGCATCCCTAAAGACCGTGCAAAGCATATTAAGTGTATTTCATAGATTACAGGAGGAACTCAAAGAGACCATTTAGAGAAAAAAGCTAAAATTGTTGTTTCCTGTGCTTCCTGATCGTTTTCTGGCCATTTACTTTGAATCTTACATGACGTGGATTGCAGAAGGTTTCAGAAATCCCATTTCATTTTCGAACCAAGTTTGACTTTTTGGCTGACCTTATTTCGCTCTTTAAGAGATTTATTTTGCCCCCCCAAAACAATAGAAATCTTTAATACCCATTTCTTTCTTCACTAAAGTTTAAGCTGAAATTTGGCCAACGATGAAAGCCTTGGCTGCTATCGCGTTTGTCAGCCATGCAAAACAATCATTCTTAATATGAACTTAGCAAAATCTTCTAGTTACACACAGGGGCCATGGCAGTGGGAATTGCAGCTCTAAAGTTTCAACAGAGGGGTGGGGGAAAGTTTATTATGTAACACTGTACAAATGTTGCATCCCCCGCTACTTCCCGGGGGTGGGTGGGCCGTGGCTTCAATTGACTAGTGCATCGCACCCTCTCTCTTTAGTTTTATTAGAACAACAGCAAAAATTAATAAGCTAATTATTAAAAGGTCAAGGGTAGTAATTCGCTTACTCGGCTGCAATTTTACAGTCAAACAAAGCAGCTCACGTGCAGCGGACACCCATGTCACATAAAAAACTTAATATTAATTAAGTGCAGACAGTTTCCACAGTAATGATGAATTCAATTCCAAAATAAGAGGCCGTTGACATATTTACTTTGTCTCCGCTTAACGTCAACTGGACGTTTAGGTCAAATTTGGAGGGAGGTGCAGAATTGCGGAAAATTAATTTAGTTTTTGTAGAAACAAGCTTTTCTACAATCCCGCACTTTGGTG